>NC_087176.1:1472500-1662500 GCF_035594125.1 Scylla paramamosain
ATAGATAGAAAGATTGATTGACTGATTGATTGAGTGACTGATTGATAGATAGATGGATAAATAGATAGATAGATAGATAGACAGATACATACAGACAGACAGACAGACGAATACATAAATGGACTGATAGATAAATTGTAATATTATACAATAACAATTACAGCGAGTTCCATCCTTTCTCACTTAGTAGACTTTCCATTCCGAGACAGTTAAACAGACAGACAGACAAATAGATAGATAGATTAATAGATAGATAGATAGAGACAGATAGATATACACAGAGATAAACAGACAGGTAGAGGGAAACAGACAAACAGACAGCCAGATAGATAAACAGATTAAGAGAGAGAGAGAGAGAGAGAGAGAGAGAGAGAGAGAGAGAGAGAGAGAGAGAGAGAGAGAGAGAGAGAGAGAGAGAGAGAGAGAGAGAGACAGATACGTAGAGAGATTGATTGACTGAGATAAAAATAGACAGATTGACAGAACAGACAGATACAAATAGACAGCTAGACACACAGACAGACAAACAGAAAGACAAATACGCGGAATATTTTTTGGCCAATAACGCAAAAGAACATAAGAAAATAAGGGGAGTAAATGGTTCTACATATGACAGGTCTTGCGTAGAATATACCTACTAATATTCACCAGTCACCTGTCCATTAATATATCTAGTCTTTTAAACCTTCCTACTCTTCTTTCAAACCTTCCTTGATATTTACAACTAGATATACATATTTTCTTAGTTATTAAATCTTTGATGCCAAAATCCACCGAACAAATGAATATAAGGAAATAATGAAAACTGCAAGAAGCCACCAGGGTTACACGTGGCAACCCGTATATATAGATAGATAAAAAGATAGATAGAAAGACAGATAGGTGGACAGACAGATAAGTACCGGAACACTTTAGCCAGTAACACATGCAGCAAACTTTAACACGGTAGTCATCTTTAACACGATGGTCACGAATAATCTCCCAAAACTCTCTGATTACTTAATCCTTCATGATTTGTTGGCCCATTTCAGTAACCTTAGGACCAACATGGACTTACTGAGTAAATATACAAACATACATACAAATATAACTCGATCACACTTTTCGTTATCATTGATGTCTTTCAGTACCATATTCTAAACCAGTGTACTTAAGTAGAAAAAGGACATGAAAAACCTGCCAAAAGAAACTGGAAAGCGTCTACTGAATGGAGGAAATCTATGTGACAGGAGACGGATAGATGGCACAGACGGGGAGCAATATATGATACAACAGAGAGAAACAGCCGGAGACTTACACGTGGCAAATTCCTGACACTAGAGAGAAAACAAGAAATACCAAGACGACAGTTAATGAGATGAACTTCCGAGCTACTGAGAGTACGAGCAAAATGTGATGTAATGGAATGAAACAAATAAAGACTGTTACATGGGGATCAACTCCTGACAATAGAGAAACGGTGAAAATTTAATCAAGCCAGAGAAACCTTGGCAGTCAACCTCCGAAGCTTCAGTAGGATGCTTCAGCTTCATTCATCTGAGAGACGAGTCAACCTCCGATGCTTCAGTAGGCAACTTCAGCTTCATTCATCCGAGAGACGAATATGGTGACAAAATGCTGTGAAATCCATGTTTATCCTCATAATGCGATGTGGTTATAAAAAAAAATGACGTGTCAAGAATCAAACAAAGAATCTGTGTGCTTTAGCAGTATTAAATACACGTATTGGTCAATGCCTTAATGACGGGAAGTGGCAGAATATTATTTACAACCCTGTTTAAATCAATTCATAGAGAAAACAGTCAAAAGTCGAACAATCCATCCAACTCATAAATCAAGCAATGTAATGGTCATCACTTGAGCCATTCACTAAACAGTCGTACATGGCAGAACTAAGTAAGACAACTGTAGGTATGAATGTAAAAGGAGGAAGCCGAGACGGAAGTTTTGTTAGTCAAGGGTCATTATTAGAAATAAAAAAATATATATATAAAAAATCCAACATCAGTGGAGAGTGTAAACATCAATGGACAGTCTAACCATCAGTGGACAGTCTATCAGTGGACAGACAGGAAACAATCATCAGCAGATATAAAATAAAGTGTTATTCAGTCTGAGCAGTATGAGTTGTATTTATTTAGAGTATGATCTTTTGTATAGCCAGATTTTTTTTTCTTTTTTTTTCGGAGAGAATCCTCAGCTATTACATGAAATTAATCGAATGTTCCTTTCCCTTATTTTATTTATATATCCATTTTATTTATTCATTTATTTGCTATTTTTAATTTTTTTTTTTATTTGCATGTTTACTGTACATCACTTGACGGATTAAGGGACATTTAGTATAATTCTATTGTTTCCAAATATGAACAAGTTTGAGAGGAAATTACTCCATAACCCTTTGGATGTAGGATTGGAACATATTATTTTATATTGCATTTTCACACATTTTTTATTAAATTACATCACTAATCAAAACCACAAATTTGAGTTTTTTCTGTTACAAATTTGGTGAAAATAAATAATTTAAAAAATCATTAAAATATCCCAATTTATTTTTTTCTGATCTCTAATTATTGTACTGCGTGTAACTGTACACGTTTCTTTATCATGTGTCATCATTTTGTAAGTGATGGAAATTTTCATTATCCACAAACATATAGACACATTGCATCAAACGAATGTCCACTTAATTTTGGATCATGATGGGAAATCAGTATGAAAAACTGGAGATGAACTTCTGGTTTTGAAAATAAAGATTGTATACTTCACATTTGCCTCCTGCAGTGAGAAGTTCATGGTGAGTTAGCCTTTTTGTATTTTCTACTTGATTACTTTCCCGGACAAATCTATTGTCCAATTCCAAACACTCGATAAACTTTTGTATTGATTCTGTCCCTAAATCCAATCAAGGAGACACATTTGTTCGCCAATAGAAAATCCCTCCACTTTCTTCACTACCCAATCAGAGACAATAACTTATCCCTTCTGACGTTGACCAATCAGAAAATAAGATTTATGGGAATAAAAGTATCCAACATTCTTCCTAAAGGACACTCATCACCTGCACACCTTTGGCGGCGCTCCCTCCCACCTTGTCCCGGGCTGAAATGTAAGGAATCTGTACCTTGTGCTGTATCTCATCACTTACTTCAGAATTGTTTCCACTTAAGGTATAATCTGTTAGTCGTAGTGTGCCAGTGATTGGAGATTTTACGTGGGTAATATCTTGGACGTCGCTTCTGACTGCCAAATGTAAGACTTTAGCATTAATACTGTCGCCTTGTCTTGAAAGCTGAGTGTCAAATAGACGTGTAAAACGTAAGCATTTAGAACTTAAGATCTTGAGCGGTACGCCAAGTGTCCTGTTAACACAATTATGTATTCACCATTGTTCATAACTTGCTCTCTCATCAAGTCCATTCCATTACTAATATTCTGGTAGTGTGATCATCATTTATTTAAACACGGGAAAACAACACTTGTTACGAGTGTAGCTCCATGTGTTATGTATTCAAAGCACTAAAATTCCTTATGCTCGACAATTGTTACATAACAAAAGCTATGATATAAGAAAGATGACTGAGTAGACTATGCTGAAGGGAAAGCATTCTTGTTCAAGTTTCCGCGGCTAAAACAAGCCTCCTCTCTACAGGCAGCGAGCAGAGTGGCGGCGGCGCGTGCGTCCCACCGGGGCATGGGAGCGAGCAGGCTTCGTGTGGATGTGGGTGAGCGGCATGTCCCTCCGCGCTATTGCTCGCTGCACCGGCGCCAGCGTCACCACCGTCTACCGATGGATACGGCGGTGGCAACGTGAGGGACACGTTCTCACCAGGACAAGGGGATGTAAACCCCGCACGTGGAAGTCTCAGAGATCACTCGTCAGAGACACGAGCGAAACGAAGGGACGGCAAGACGTGAGCCTCTGTTCTGATGATTTTAACCAGTCTAGCATCACAAATTCCTGCAAGTACGTGTTCCTGAAGACACAAGATAAAGTCGACATAGCGGCGGCAGCGGTGCCGGTGCCCAGCCAATCCCGGCCCGCCCCGCATTCCTCGGGCGTCATTTGCCGCGACCCGTTGCACGATGGCTGGCCTTGCCTCAGTGACCTCGCCTCCCCGCTGCCCCGCACACCTGCGTCGAGAACATTCTATTTTCATGCCCCAGTAATCTCACCTGAACCTGTTGCCGTGAGGAACCACCACAGACTTGCCCTGGCTTCATTCATGGACTACTTACAGCTCCACAAGGGCGCGAGTAAACAACTGCCGCTAATGAGCGACTACGAGCACCAGAAGCGATGCATCGGAGAATCCATGTATCGATCAAAGACTGCGTAATATAATAAAATAAGATGTCTATTTAGTATATGTATTCAAAGAACGTTAGCATGAAAACTAAACCGAACCTATAAAGAAAATTATCAATGTAATTACTATATATTAATAATGCGATCTTGCGATGTTTAAATAAAATCACATGAATGAACAACTTTTTACTATCCGTGTATGCTAAAACTGCTACTTAATAACAACTCCTAAATGTAAATATGGTTATGATGATCAGAAGTATTCAGGTACTTCTCCCTTCAATATCTACATTTATAAGTTGTTACGTTAATAGTTATAGTTCTCCTTTTCCAGGTTGGTCTTGGCGCAGTGGTTCACGGCCTCACTACTGTGCTTGGCTGCTGGCGATCCTGCCCTGAGTTATGAAAGCATTCATCACAACAGCGTCAATGGTTCATAGCTTCGTTGCAGTAATCATTAAAAGACAGTAGTAAACTTCCTTCGTCATTAAGAATTATATGCAATGGCGATACATTGCTTAGCTTTAAACACATCACCTTTTCCTTGAATGCAACTTTTTTACATTTCTTATTTCCAGAGGACAGCCAACAAGAGGCCCTAATTTTCGCTAAGGCGGTGAAATCAGTCCTGGAAACACACCACGATCCGCGATGTTCTATCCTCTTTTTCTCAGAGGCGCCCGGTGCTCTAAAATCCTTCCTGGACGTGAGTAGTGCAAGACTGTCAATTTGTTTCACCAGTTATGCTAAAATTTTGATATCACATGAGTAAATAAAAAAAAAATAGGCTAAATGTTATTGTTCTCCATTCTATATGAGGTTAATTTTTCAAGGGTTTCGTGAGTTTACGTGTGCCTTACGGGGTGAGTGTGTTCGAGGTGGAGATGAAGGACCAGGACACTAACAAAACACACGCGCATCTCTCCAAAGTGGTGACTCGAGCCCGCCAGGTACGTTAAGTCACTAAACCTCCACTCTTCGTGACTCAATTATGATTTGTAATTGACTCGAGCAAGTAACTGTGTAAAAGAAGAGTAGAAACTGCATTTCATTCGTAATGCAGCAAGTCATCGATGCAGCCTTCACTCTGCAGATCAGGAGGAAGTACTGGTGCGTCACGATGGTTGTGCTAAGCGACGACATTGCCTTCCTCGCCGCCTTGGCCGAGAGGTCCCTAGTGATGACATCGTCCAGGCTAATTGCTCTCACTCGCCTTCCAGCACGTCTTTTCCTGGAGAACGAAAAGTTACGCACGACTTTCTCCACTATGAATGCAGTTATTGGAATCTTTCACGTGAGGAGCAAAAGGTAAAGCAACAATCAGCGGACATAGGTCAGACTGCGCTCTCTTGCCGCCAAGTTAGGCTACGGCATCTTGGCGTGCTGACTTCATGGCTCGTAACTCCTTAACTGGTATCTAGAGAGAAAAAAAAAAAAGCAGTTTGTCTCCAGTAGATCCCCAAAATCTATATCAATTTGAGTGGTCATTTAACAAAGACAAATTAAGTTTTTATGAATTTATGAACCATAAGCACGGCTGGACTAAGAAGAGGCTGTGACAATCCGTGCTGTAGAAACGGAAAGACGAAGATGATGAAAATACATATAACACTGCAAACTGTATCGATGGTGTCTATTACCTTTTTCGTACAGTAGAAACGGAAAGACGAAGATGATAAAAATACATATAACACTGCAAACTGTATGGATGGTGTTTATTATTTTTTTCAACAGATTCACCATGTACTACCTGGAGCCGTACAGCAACCAGGAGGACAAGATGACCCGCGCCGCACACTGGTCGCTGAAGGAAGGCCTAGTCCAAACCTCACGTCTCCCTCTCTTCTTCGATAAATTCATCAGGTCGGTATTTGTTGCACCCACCTGTTGTGAGAGGCACTCGAGTATGACTGAAAAAGAAACACTTCTTGACATGACAACACAAATGAGGAAGAGGCTATTTACGAAGTCAATGAGAATGTGAGGTTGGTGTTACTCTCTGGACAGGTTCAAGCGGCGTCCCACTCTGAAAATCGCCACCGAGGCTTTCCACTCCCGCCAAACACAAAAGGATGGAAGGAACACTGATCACACGTCTGACTACTTGGCGCAGGGGATTAATTTCAAGTATGTTTAAACGACTCATTTTGTAGTATTAAACAACAGGAACTACTACTAGTCTTCGCTATTTCTAATGGTATTCCCTTCCTCGCAAGGTATCGTTACGAGCACATCCCCGATGGAACTTTTGGCTCCAAGCAGGACGACGGGTCCTGGACGGGCATGATCGGAGCAGTTTTCAGGAAGGCGCGTATTGTTATTCTTTGGGAAATTATCCACCCTAATTCAAAACATCTCCAACAATCATAATTACCTGAAAGTCTTGCCATTTTCTTTTCAAACGGGCATGGGTTTTACGTTCTCTCTCTCTCTCTCTCTCTCTCTCTCTCTCTCTCTCTCTCTCTCTCTCTCTCTCGTCATCACCAGCAGGAGGCGGACTTCGCCATCGGACCGTTCAGTCTCTCGCCGAGCCGCGTCGAGGTGGTGGACTTTACGTCCCCGCTCTCCATTGAGTACTCCGTCATCCTGGGGGGCCGCGGGCTTCCTCAGGTGGACCCTTGGGGATTCCTGTTCCCCTTAGGTCCTTTTGTATGTGCGGCAATATTTGCGGCCCTTGTGGTGGTTCCCTTGATCATGGTGCTGTTGTTTACATGTGCCTCCTTCTCTTTCCTTGGCTCTGTACGGCTCACGTGGCCTGCTAGCTTGTTTGAAATGATCAGAGTGTTGTTGTTACAAGGTGAGTGTGTTTGATGTTTTGGGTGTATGGTCTGCAAGTTAGATTAAGTTAAGGTTCAGATAGGTTGCATTACATTATTTGGCTATTCCATCTCAAAAATAACTCAGATATTGAATCCTTTTCCTTAAAATAGATGGCAGTCACGTACCTCAAACACGATCCAGAACGATCATTCACCGCTATAAAGTGTCTCAAAATCTAAAGACAATTTCTCTTCCTAGAAATCTTTAAAAAAAATCACAGACAAGCATAGTGTTCCGTTATACTGATACATTGATAGTTCCTGGCAGACAACAGAATTCCCGGCGGGACGTGGTGGTGGCGCAGGCTGGCGATGGGCGGCTGGATGCTGACGGCGCTGGTGCTGATCAAAAGTTATGCTGGAAACCTCATGTCGGTGCTGACGGTGAGGTACGTGCAGCAGCCCTACCAAAGCCTCAGTGACGTGGTGCGCGATCCTTCCGTTTCCATGATCTGGCAAACCAACACAAGCAACGTGCAGTTCATTAGGGTAGGCGTGATTTTTTTTTTTTTTTTTTTTCTAAGCATGGTTCTGAAGCAGTTTGTGGCTAAAATACTAAATTGACGACTATGTTATTAGCGGGTCAATCTCTGGCATTATTCTCAGTACTTCTGTTCACTATCATTATCACCTTCATGAAGAGAGGAACTGGCGTTATTTTCAGGGGCATTTCTTATAATTATCTCCCTCCCCTCAGTCGGCGGAAACTGGAATTTACCGCGAGCTGGCTGAGGCCGAAAGAAATGGACGCACCAAATTCCAGCCAATAATGAACTTTTACTGGAGCGTCGACAAGCTGGTGAGACGGAGGGACCATGTGCTTATAGACGTGGAAATACTGATTATGATGATGATTGGCCACGACTTCACTTTCACTGGTGAGTATTGTAATCGTTCTCATATTATAATCACGCTGAAGTACAGAAGCAGCCCAGGTTTTGAGTCCCATTTTCAATATATGTACAAGTTTTGTTATCAACACAGATATCTCCGCAGGTCGATGTGACTTTTACAAATCGAGAGAAAAGTTCTTACCAGTGATGCTCTCCGTGGTCGGGCAGAAAAACAGTCCCTTGGTTCCGTCATTCAGCAGAAGGCAAGTGAGGTGAACAAAATGCAAGCCACTTAGACGAAAACAGGAATTTTTCAGCGGCATTGTATGTAAAGACTGGGATAGGATGTGATGGACATAACTCCTGGAATTCATTTTAAAAGCTCAAAATGTTTATTCACAGACAATGTTTGACATTACTTTTCTAACTTTATAACACTACCACACTCACAACTAGAAGCCCGTAACAACTAGGCTTTCATCAAGCCAAACGTTCAATACTAGACTCCAGGCAAACATAGTAAGTTCTTGGTAAAACAATATTATGATTAGGCCTTAACATGACAATTTCAACAACGATAAAACATAAGAATGAGAATAAAATCCGGTGTACAGTAATCTACCAAAAAATGCAACTGCCCACTAACTGTCGCACAAACTTTATCATTATTATTATTTCCTTTAAAGAATAAATTCCATAACGGAGGCCGGACTATACTACCACTGGGTCAAGTCGATGGTGCCGAACTATACGTCCTGCGCCAGCTCACCCACGAAGATCACCGTCAGCACCACACTTTCCGTGGACAATCTCTGGGTACGCGCCTCACGCCACCGTTTGGCTATTTCAGGCAGGCAATATGTTTCTCACGTAGAGCGATACCAGAGTTGTATAGGGAGGATTTTAGTGCACTGGCGACAAGTGCAGTTATTACAAAGTTTAACAAACAACAATAAAGCCTCATGCTCCTCCTAGATTTCTTAATTACATTGCTCTAATCTTGACAGCAGTAAAAGAAAATTCTTAGGTTATCTGATTACACTAATTCTAACAGTAGTACAAGAAGAGTATCAGAAGAATAATTTTATTGCATCTCATTACTGAACTGTAGTACAAGAATACGTAAGCAAATTAATAACAGACAAATCTCTCTCTCTCTCTCTCTCTCTCTCTCTCTCTCTCTCTCTCTCTCTCTCTCTCTCTCTCTCTCTCTCTCTCCAGGGCATGTTTGTGGTACTTGTTGGCGGCTACGTGGTCGGCCTCCTGGTCCTCCTGGGCGAGGTGCTCGCTGGCTGCTGCGTCCTGAGCGCCACCACCTCACAGCCTAGCCGTGCAGATGACTCTACGTGTGATTATTAATTTAATCAGTTTCTTTAGTGCATTTAACAGCTTATTGTTAGACAAACAGTCCTGGATCACTGCAAGGCGTATAATGTAATGAATTATTAGATAAAAAAAACTTTAATATCAGCCAGTAAATTTGCATTGAGTATTTTCGCCTTTGTTAATATTTTTTTCAGTATCATATTACCAGTGTGATTCGAGAACACGTGACTCATAAGATATGGTGTACAGGTGTTTCACTGTTCCCATGATGATGATGGCGCTGTCCTGAGCTCACTGCATACCATGACAAGGAGAGTGAGGCTACTTCATTATACATTCAACGCTCCAGTGACGTCTAGATATCTTTTGGCACATATTGCTGTGCTTTTCTAAGTGCGAATATATGTCATAGCAACATCCATGAAATATATGAATAAATATCAAAGGCAGCCTAACGAATTGTGCGTAGTTCAGGAAATTTCCTGTTCTGGAACATTCGTTCACGTCGGCATGCTCATACAAAGTGACATCCTGTGGACGTGACCGTAACACAGACGAGTATGTCTTTGTTGAGCTTCGTAGCGTCATGTTGGTCACGTGTGTGATTCCTGTATATTGGGTGTAATTCATGATGGTTGTGGTCGTCGTGCTCATTCCAACCACAAACTAATATAATGTGAACCGATGACATACTAGACTTTAGTTCCAAGAGATTTTGGGTGGGGAAGCAATTGGCCGAACCAGTGTAGTTTGGAAATCTAACAGGAATATGGTAAGTGAACAGCACAGCAACCTAGACTATATCGAGCAAGGCAGAGTATGAAATAAAAAAACCAGGTTCCATAATAAACACAAGGCGGATACACAAACAACGCACTGATGAGCGGGAACGATGGAAAATTATCTTATTGCTGTACTGGACTAAACTATAGTGAAGAATTGTTGATATTTCAGACAGTCAAGCCTTCGACCGTGCCCTCATTGCAGCCTGATGTCTGCTAAAGGGACAAGGTTTACAGGACACAGATAATTCCACCGTGAACACCACGGAGGCGCTAACGAGGCCCAGCAACACCAGCAGCAGCGGCCCCTGCATGTGCACCAAGCTGAGAGCGCTCACAAGCCTGCCAGGGTTCCCGGAACCCTCCCTCTCCTCTTCTTGATTAACTTGTCGTGACTTCATTCGAGTTTTTTTCTTGATTACGTCCAAAAATTCTTCCCTCCATCTCTCGTATAGTCCAGCCTTTGGGTTTTATTGCATTAATGATTTAGTAGTTTGATCGTAATGTAAGTAATACTATGTCAAGATTTGAACTTCAAAACTTCATAATCTGAACCTCACCTCGAGCACTGCCACCATGATCGTGTCCACTTGTCGCTTAAAGGGCGCGTCGTGAGGTAGCGGCCAGGCTGTCAAAGTGTGCGACACACTTTCACGCCCCAGGTAAATTTCAGTGCTGCCGTCCGCTAATATAAAGTGACTTGCTATTATCGTGGCGACGTAGCTCCTCCAGCCAACATGCGCTTCCCTGTAAGAGTGGGGAGTTAAGAAAACTTTTTCCAACGTTATCTGTCTTGTCTGTTGAAATTAACGAAACAAGATATCTCACCAGCCATCACGTGTCCGCTGCAGTGTTTCCAGGACGCTGGAGGCAAGAAACATCTTTTCCCCCATCTCCCTAATCACGGGTGTGGAAGAGTTTCTAAAATTATCGATAAATACTTGTGCGAAAAGTGGCACTGATATCCTGAAAAAAAAAAAAAAAAAAACTGCTGAGATAACGAAGACCGCTCCACATTTTGACAATGAAATTTACATGTATATTTACATTCCCCACTGTCCTCTCCATATTTCATACATTTTCCTTTAACCTTCAACACGCAATGTTCACCTGTCGAAAGTCTTCACTAAGTCTGCGATGGTCTCCGGCCGCGGCGGGTACTTGGGCAAGGTGAGGGAGGCCGTCAGGTTCCCGCGGTACACTGTTCCAACTATGAAGGCGAACAACAGCCACGCCGCCACCAGGGCCCGGATAGCGTGTGTGTTGGGAGGCTTTACTGGTAAGTCCTGGGCGAGGAGGGTGGCGATGACAGTATGAGAGGACACTCCGAGACTCATCCTGTTTTCCGATATGAGCCAAGTTGCCAACAGATTCGCCTGGAAATAGGAAACAACTAAGGATTACAATGGAAACACTTTTACTTACCAATACACAAAATACACATCTTTCGAGCAAATACATGGATTACGGTGAATAAACCGCGCTTGTGTGATATACAACGAATATCAGAGATTAGTTCATGCGAAGCCTACCAAGAAAAGAGAGAACGGCACGATGACAAGCACCGCCAGAACAGCCAGCCACACGTAGTCCGACAGCGGGTAATAGAGGCTGTGCCACTTAGGACTGAGGGAAGGCACAGCCGCACAGAAGTCTATGGAGCCAAACTCATACCCATAGGAAAAGTCGTACATTGCCAGACGCTGAGCCACCGGCACGTGATGCACGGGCGACATGAAAGCCTTCCTTTCGGCGACTAGTTGACCTATCTGCCAGAACAAGTATTGCTCATCTTTCAACACGTAATTAGTATTGTACCATTCTATTGATTCATTATCAAATCACTTTTCAATCTCACCTCTCTTTAGTATGAACGTGATAATTGTGTCCTGCAGCTGTAAGAAATAGTCTGCGACTATTCCTACACAGTCAAGTCTCACCTCTTGCCAGCTACTTGTTGGAATATTATAAATCTTGAAGTTGAGGTAGTGGCACATCACAGAGAGCAGCTGGTAATCCGTGCCCGAGTATATCTTCACGGGTCGCCCGTCCTCCGCCTCCTGCACAGTTTCATCCCAGTATGGGGCGTAAGGAAGCGCTGCCACATTTATTGTAGCACCGTGGAAACTTTAGGAGGGAGAGACGGGAAATTAGCTCTCCGGAATTTTTAATATGTCCAGATTAAAGTTCATTGGAAAATTTAATTATTCCACTTACTCAGAAAATTTCTCAGGGAAAGTTGTGAAATGTGATGCATTCTGGACAAGGGCGCTGTGTTTCCAGGTGGCGGCGCTTACCACCTGTGGGCCGCGGGGACTGTACGGCAGGTGTGAGTACGCACTGAACCTGTCATTGAAAATCAAGACAGTATGGAAAGATACTTAACTAAAAGAAAGGACGTGCTGCAAATTATGATGCAATGCTATGAAAAATTGTTTTCTTTTCTTTCCCATAACCTATGAAAAATATTAATTTAATTATAATCATGTTTCATTACTAGATTGCAAGTGAGCAAAATAAGTACCAGTTTCCTGAAGAGTCTTGCTGCTGGTTGAGAAACATGGCGTTCATCATGGAGAAGGTCCAGTGGGAGGAGAGGAGGCGGTGCACCTGCTGCAGCGTTAGGCGGGTGAGGACAAGGAGCCTCGTGGCCCACACCAGCAGGCGGTGTTGCAGCGAGGACTCGGCGAAGGCGGCGAGGAAGTCTGGGTCATCACTCACCACCACCACCGTCACGCACCAAGACCCACGGCGAATCTGATGAAGTATTCACTCAACTATGGCGAGAGTCAACTCAAAGCTTTCAGTTCTCCAGCATCGAGGCACACACTCTCATAGAGACCAGAGTTCGGTGACAGCCTGTGCACCACAGCCTTGCTCACCTTCCTCGCCTGACGCACCGCCTGGGACAGCTGCGTGGTCCACGTGTCGTTAGCAGCTTCACTGGCCACCTGAGCCTCAAACACTCCAACAGGAATCCCAAACTGACCCACCATCTGACGCCAACGTGATGCAAGTGGTACAGCGTGACTCGCCTAGGCTTGCAAGCTTAATCTCCAGTCTTATCTTATAATATGTCTAATATTATTATTCGCACACACACACACACACACACACACACACACACACACACCGGTACCTCATGGATGCTCTGTGCTGAGATAAAGCCATGCATGAGCTGCAGCAGGGAACACTGGACAGTCTCAGGCTGGCCGAGCACTGCCCGCACCGCCTCCCACCGCGCCCCGCCTGGCGAGGGACGTCACGGCGGTGAGGTTTAACATTTTCCATCAAGGGTCATAAGACCCTTGATGGAAAATACTTTATTTAAATATTAGTAATCCAGTAAATATCAGACGTGCCCTGACTCCGTATAACTCGTACTTCTACAATCATTACTTAAAATGTTCGTAAAGCGTTGGCCACTAAAATACACTAACTGCAAGGTTCAAGATACTTAAATGTAGTTGAAAATAATATATTCCAGACAGAACGGGAATTTCTATGGAATTTGTTTAACGGTCATATATTTGTGGTGGAAAAAGACCGTTTGTTGGATAGGACTGTTTTTTTTCCAACACTTGCCACCCCTGCACTTGACGCAGCGCGTATTACCAGCACAGGTTGTCTTTGTTATAGAAAAGATTTATACATTTATTTATTCAATTACACTTCCATCCCAAGTTCAGGTATTAAATATTATATCCAAATACAGGAGTTTTACCGTTGCATTACCTTAACATGCTCAAACAATATCATACCTGGTAGTCCACCAGCCACAACAGTCGCCTTAGCGATGGGCAGCAGTATCGTCAAGAGGATCAAGAGAGGACCCATTTCACTTCTGAGTGAACGGCAGAAATACTAAAATTATATTTTCATTCCCCGTAAACATCGAGTTGGAAGATATGATATATTTCAATTTATATTTAACTGATGGCAAAGTATTGGGGTGATAAAGTTTGACAGGAACATTGTGAACGACTTGATAATATGCAAACGTACAAAGGTTAAGAATGCTTGAATGCAAGGAGCGACCAGAGTGATGTCTAACCACCAGTATGAAGCTGCACTGGCGAGGTGCCTCTCTTATAGGACAAGTAGTGGGGGCAGGAAGCAGGCGCCGGCGACTCACGCGTCGAAGGCAATTCACCAGTCCTCCCCCCGACCTAAACACCACTAGTTGAATATCTTAATTATATTTCTCTGGCAGGTGCACACGTGAGTCATCCTTGCACATGCATATTTAGTTTGTGCTAGACAGCGAGGCTACAAAATCAGTGTTATTATTTCAGTAATAGAGTGGCACGTTGTGTGTGTGTGTGTGTGTGTGTGTGTGTGTGTGTGTGTGTGTGTGTGTGTGTGTGTGTGTGTGTGTGTGTGTGTGTGTGTGTGTGTGTTAAATATAACCAAAGGAGATCTGCATTTCAGACTGACAAAGAAACATTACTGTGATTCTATATTAAAGCTTAACATCCGTCTTTAAGTCAAACACCACAACCTGAAATAAATACTAATCACCTTTACAATTTTTCACTTGACCGTAATAACAACAAAATGGCAATTCAGCAGCGAATAACTCCGACAGTAAAATGAGATTTTAACACAAACATTTCGCTGTGATTTGACGAAACGCGGCAAATATTTACTGTACTCTTGATGAAACTTAGCAAACATTTTCCGCAAATTTATCATCCTTGATCCTTAAACATATCCGGACCTCCCTCAGAACCTAACCAACTGTTCCCAAGACCCACGTTTCCCGAAAGTTACATTCAGATCCGTTGATTTTTTCCGCCACGAACACCAGGACGGCGCTAACGAGGCCCAGCAGCACCAGCAGCAGTGGCCCCTGCATGTGCACCAAACTCAGAGCGCTCACCAGCCCGCCAGCATCCCCGGAACTTTTGCTCTCCTCTTCTTCTTGACGTGTTTGTCTTTGTTTCCTGCGAGTTTCTTTCTTGATTGCGTCCAGAATGTCTTCTCTCCATTTCTCGTACAGTCCTGCCTGCCGGGATTGTTGAATTACTAGTTACTTATTTTGATCGCCACACTACAGATATTAATGTATGGAAAATAAAGGCGTAATAGCATGCATGTAAGTTTTATCACCTGTGTATTCAGATTCTCTCTCTCTCTCTCTCTCTCTCTCTCTCTCTCTCTCTCTCTCTCTCTCTCTCTCTCTCTCTCTCTCTCTCTTACTCTACTGAGAACGCCATGTTACTGAAGTCCCTATCATAATAAATTAGTCGTGCTTCATATGTGGGAACAGAAAAGCTTTTCACGCATGTAAATATTATCTGCCATTGCTAATTACATTAGCCAAATAACTTGAGACTTTATACAAATGAAAAGTAGAAAATATAGGCTTTGTACTTTCACATCCTAACCTCACCTCCAGGACCGCCACCATGATGACGTCCACCTGCCTCTTGAAGGGCGCGTCGTGAGGCAGCGGCCAGGCTGTGAGTGTCTGCCGCACACTCTCACGGCCTAGATAAATTTCAGCGCTTCCATCCGCCAGAATGAAGTTGTTTGCTATGAGGACGGAGAGGTAGGTCCTCCAGCCAACGTGTGCTTGTCTGCAAGCGTGGGTGGTTATTGAAAACTCCTCACTGGACCCATCTTACTTCTTAATGTAAAACGAGAAAACAAAAGCATCTGCAACAATATCAACCACAAGGTGGAATAATGATGATAATAATAATGATAATAATAATAATAAGAAGAAGAAGAAGAAGAAGAAGAAGAAGAAGAAGAAGAAGAAGAAAAATTCTACAATGAGTAAACTTAAACATACTGCAGAAAGTATGAGCGGATTAGCGAGGCGCGTCTCACCTGCCGTCACGTGTTCGCTGCAACGCTTCCATCACACTCGAAGTGAGGAACATTTTCTCCCCCATTTCCTTAACCACCGGCGTAGATGAACTTCTAAAATCATCAATCATCACTTTGCTAAAAGGTGGCATTGATATTCTGAAAAAGAAAAAAAAATAGTTAACAGGTTCATTCAAACTACTTGCATTTATGTATCGAATCCATCACAGAAGTAACTGTATTTAAAATTCCCCACTGTCGTCTCCATACTTTACACACCTTCCCTTAACCTTCAACACGCAATGTTCACCTGTCGAAAGCCTTCACTAAGTCTGCGATGGTCTCCGGCCGCGGCGGGTACTTAGGCAGGGTGAGGGCGGCCGTCAGGTTGCTGCGATACACTGCTCCAACTATGAAGGCGAACAACAGCCAGGCCGCGACCAGGGCCCGGATGGCCTGTGTCTTGGGAGGCTTTACTGGCAAGTCCTGGGCGAGGAGGGTGGCGATGACCGTCTGGGAAGACACTCCCAGACTCATCTTGTTTTCTGATATGAGCCAATTTGCCAACAGATTCGCCTAAAAACAGGAAAAAAAAAAAAAAAAAATGTTCTCAACTAATGGGTACAGTATAAGATACATTTATGACCATAAGCACCCCCATATCACACAAAACAGTGTCTCTGTCTCACAACTATATCAATCACACAACGATTATATTATGTGCGTTTGTGTGGAACTATAAATTAGTATTGCCATCCTGACCATACCGCATACAGGGAGACCGGCACGATGATGAGCATTGCCAGCACTGCCAGCCACACGTAGTCCGACAGTGGATAGTAAAGGCTGTGCCACTTAGGACTGAGGGAAGGCACAGCCGCGCAAAAGTCAGTGGAGCCAAACTCATACCCATAGGAAAAGTCGTACAATGCACGGCGCTGAGCCACAGGCACGTGATGCACAGGCGACATGAAGGCTTTCCTCTCGGCGACCAGCTGACCTATCTGCCAAAACCGATATTGCTCATCTTTCAACACGTAATCAGTATTGTACCATTCTATTGATTCATTATTATTATATATATTTTTTTTTTTATGAAGGAGGAGCACCGGTCAACAAAATTGCAATGAAAAAAAAAGGCGCCGGTTCCCGAACAGTCGAAAGCGGTAGTCAAAAATTAAGTATCTTGAAACCTCTCTCTTAAAAGAGTTGAAACCTCTCTCTTAAAAGAGTTTAAGTCATAGGAAGGTAAAAATATAGAAACAGGGAGGGAGTTCCAGAGTTTATCAGTGAAAGGGATGAATGATCAAGAATCCTGGTTAACTCTTGCATTAGAGAGGTAGACAGAATAGAGATGAGAGAAAGAAGAAAGTCTTGTGCAGAGAGGCCGCGGGATGAGGGGAGGCAAACAGCAAGATCAGAAGAGCAGCTGGCATGAAAATAGCGGTTATTGCATCCTGTTTCATTACGCATCACATTGTACACTCTGATTTCTGATATCTAAGAAAAGCCACTAGAAATCCATGAATGTTTTGGATTAAGAAAAACCTCACCTCCTTCCAGGTACTTGTAGGAATATTATAAATCTTGAAGTTGAGGTAGTGACACATCACAGAGAGCAGCTGGTAGTCTGTTCCCGAGTATATCTTCACGGACCGCCCGTCCTCCGCCTCCTGCACAGTTTCATCCCAGTATGGGGCGTAAGGAAGCGCCGCCACGTTTATTGTGGCACCGTGGAAACTTTGAGACAAAGAGACGGCAGATGAGCTCCCCAGCACTTCCTAATTGTGCATCTTTAATATGTACAGAGTAAAGTTCATGGGAAAAATGAATTATTCCACTTACTCGGAAAATTTCTCTGAGAAAGTTGTGAAATTTGATGAATTTTGGACAAGGGCGTTGTATCTCCAGGTGGCGGCGCGCACCACCTGTGGACCGCGGGGACTGTATGGCAGGTGAGAGTACGCGCAGAACCTATCGCTGACGATCAAGACCGTATGGAAAGATACTCAACTAAAAGAAAGGACGTGCTGCAAATTATGATACATTTGTACAAAAATTGTTTTCTTTTTCTTTTCCATATCCTATGAAAATAGTTATTAACTTAATTATAATCATTAGTCTCATTACTGAATTGCAAGTGAGGAAAATAGGTACCTGCTTCCTGAAGATTCTTGCTGCTGGTTGAGGACCATGGCGTTCATCATGGAGAAGGTCCAGTGGGAGGAGAGGAGGCGGTGCACCTGCTGCAGCGTTAGGCGCGTGAGGACAAGGAGCCTCGTGGTCCACACCAGCAGGCGGTGTTGCAGCGAGGACTTGGCGAAGGCGTCGAGGAAGTCTGAGTCGTCACTCACCACCACCACCGTCACGCACCAAGACCCGCGGCGTATCTGATGTTCAAGTATTCATTCAACTCGACTCAGAGCTTTCAGATTTCACTAGCATCACTCATAGAGAAAAGGACTCAATAACGTAGCCTTGCTCACCTTCCTCGCCTGACGCACCGTCTGGGACAGCTGCGTGGTCCACGTGTCGTTAGCAACATCATTGGCCATCTGCGCCTCGAACACTCCAACAGGAATCCCAAACTGACCCACCATCTGAAGCCAACATGATGCAAGTGGTACAGCGTGACACTTGCGCAAACTTGCTACAGACTGCAGACTACAGCCTTATCTTACAATATGTCTAATATTATTGTACGTACACACACACACACACACACACACAGACACAGACACACACACACACACACACACACACACACAAACGTTACCTCACGGACACTCTGTGCTGAGACAAGGCCGTGCATGAGCTGCACCAGGGAACATTTGACAGACTCAGGCTGGCCGAGCATCGCCCGCACCGCCTCCCACCGGGCCCCGCCTGAGGGACGTGACGGCGGTGAGATTTATAGAGCGATTTTTTTTTCTTCTCATTATTACGACACTTTCAGAACAGTATTAAGAAATCTCAAGGATGTGTTTATCATTGTTGACATTTAAGTTAGTAAGTGCTCCTCGGAATACACCATGACTGCCAAGTTCCCGAAGTAAAATTTAATGTAATCTCCTCATATATTTCTTGGTAATGGTGGCACCTGATTTGCCGTTCACCACACATTGATTGTTGGCATATTATCATTTTGTATAATGATGCAATTAACTGGCAAAATCGCAGAGTAATAGATACTGTCGTACCATGCTTTTCAGGGGTCCCCACGACCGCCTCGACGGCGTGCACCAGCATCGGGAGTATGAGAGCTGGATTCATTGCGTTGGTAATCTTAAGACAAAACTGATAATGTAATATTTTGATCCTCGAAACACAAACCTTCTAAACATTAATGACAATATATGCTTATTGTTTGATATTGATCGATAACATAGTATTGCATCATAAAGTGTAAGAAGAATCGTAAGAGTAATAAGTTATATTAAAAAGTTTCTTACAGATTCCAGAATGCAAGGAGCGACCAATGCAACGTCTAACCCAACAGTGGAAAGCTGCAGTGGTGAGGCGCCTTTCTTATAGGGGAAGTGGGGGCAGGAAGAAGTGGCCGCTGCTGACTAGGCAGGTCATCAGTCCCTCCCGCCCCGCCCCATTCTCGTGCCCGGCCTCCCAAAGCACAAAAGACTTCAGTGACCTTAATTATCTATGTTGCAGGCAAGTAGGTGAGTCATTCCTATAAGTGCACCATAACTGCAGAATTTATTTCAACATTTTAGGAGCATTAACGTTGTGTGTGTGTGTGTGTGTGTGTGTGTGAGAGAGAGAGAGAGAGAGAGAGAGAGAGAGAGAGAGAGAGAGAGAGAGAGAGAGAGAGAGAGAGAGAGAGAGAGAGAGAGAGAGAGAGAGAGAGAGAGAGAGAACAATAAATACAATTATACATGGAGATAAATTACCATTAAGACTACCAAACCAACACGTGGATCTAACCGCCTGCCTTTTGCGAGACGACATAAACACAGAACTAGAAGGCACTCAGAGAGCCAGCACTCGGCCAGCGCCATATAGTAAGGTACAAAGAAGTAAACATGATAAGTAAGCTTCAGGAAATGTGGAAAGTTTCTTGCAGACACAAACATTCAGCTTTGCCTTTTTTTCCCCTTTCCTTTCCTACGACTTTGATTACTTTGACAATTAAAACGAACCATTAAATTAGTCCTTGTATTTAATGTCTTTTACTCCAGTACTTTATGTGAACAGCAGGTGAAAAGGCTTTTTACCTCAGTTTCCTTACTTTTTAATCCCTCTTAACACTTAAAAATTAAAGGCACCGATGAAGTTTTCTGACAAAGGTTAAATCGGTGACATAGGTGATTAATACTATTCGGCACTTTCAGCGTTTTAACAACTTATCAGGCATTAATTTCAAAGGTCATGTCCCTGTAGCTTCACAATAAAAAGGTCAGCCACAGTAGTTGTCCTCATTAAAACTGACACGAATATTGGTTACTGCACTGACTGGGAAATGTTAAAATCAGTCACTCAAACCTAAACTGCATCTTTATATACAAGTGAAGAAAGGACTAGAAAAGGCAAGTACTTCCACAGCGAACACAAAACCAGCTCCACCGAGGCCCAGCAGCAGCAGTAGCAGCGGTCCCTGCATGTGCACCAAGTTAAGGGCGTTCACCAACCCGCCAGTGTCCTCGGGATTTCCTTCCGCCTCTCCTTCAAGTGCTTTCTTTTGCTTCTCGCGAGTCTCCTTCTTCACTGCATCCAGGAAGTCAGATCGCCACTTCTCATACAGTCCTGCCTAAAAGAATCCAAGTTTAGTTTTAATTCACGGTTTTAAAAATAACAGACTCTCTCTCTCTCTCTCTCTCTCTCTCTCTCTCTCTCTCTCTCTCTCTCTCTCTCTCTCTCTCTCTCTCTCTCTCTCTCTCTCTCTCTCTCTCTCTCTCTCATAAACTGGTAAAGATACCCATTTTTTAAATAGGGATTGTAACGTATAGGCTACGTGGGGTTCTTGCAATTTTCCTTGTGTTTTTGTTTTTATGTAAAGTGAAAACTTCATTTATATTGATTCAAAAAGATACATTATTCAGTGAACAATACGAGTAATCTCTACCTCCAACACTGTCACCATGATTGCGTCCACTTGTCTCTTGAAGGGCGCGTCGTGAGGCAGCGGCCAGGCTGTTAGGGTGCGGGACACACTCTCACGTCCCAGGTAAATTTGGGCACTTCCGTCTGCCATAATAAAATGGCGAGCGATTATAGTGGCCATGTAACTCTCCCAGCCCACGTGTGACTCCCTGCGAGGGTGGAAAAGTATCAGAACATTGAATAACTGATCAAATATGCTCGGTAGTAATAAGGATCATGGAAGTGTGTGTGTGTGTGTGTGTGTGTGTGTGTGTGTGTGTGTGTGTGTGTGTGTGTGTGTGTGTGTGTGTGTGTGTGTGTGTGTGTGTCACCTGAGGTCTCTGGATCGCTGCATGGCCTCCAAGGCGCTCTTGATGATGAACATTTTTTCTCCCATTTCTCGGAACACAGAGTAAGAAGAGTTTTTGAAGTTTTCGATGAACACTCCTCCGTATGAAGGCATCGATATCCTGGCCAGAAAACAATCGAATAAATTACCTTATTACAAAATGTTTTCCTTAAAATTACGACTTTTATCTCAATTATTCGGGAAGTTATTATTTTTTGTGTCCTACTTTCGGGTCTGTCTTTCCTCCAGCACTCTTAATACGCAATGTTCACCTGTCGAAAGTTTCAACCATATCCTCGACAGTTTCGGGTCTAGGAGGGTACTTGGGCAGGGTGAGGGCGGCCGTCAGGTTGCCGCGGTACACTGTTCCAACTATGAAAGCGAACAATAGCCACGCCATCACTAAGGCTCGGTTGGCGTGTGATTTAGGGAGTTGTATTGATAAGTTCTGGGATAGGAGAGTGGCAGTGACCATCTGGATCGCCACACTGAAGCTGATCTTGTTCTCGAATTCCAGCCGAGACCCCAACAGGTTTACCTTTAAGAGACACAGCAACGTACGATGTACTTAAGGAAAGATGATTAGCTGATTCTTCCTAAGCTACGAGTTTTGGATTAGTACAGCGAGGATACCAAAGTCTGGCCAGCAAATAGTTAGTACTTCATTCCTGCCTCGCATTCTAAGCAAGTTAACATTCTTTTAACTAATAATCCACATATTGGTATTTATTTTCTGCTTGTCCTCCTTTTGCTATTGCTTCTTCACTAATCTCTCTCTCTCTCTCTCTCTCTCTCTCTCTCTCTCTCTCTCTCTCTCTCTCTCTCTCTCTCTCTCTCTCTCTCTCTCTCTCTCTCTCTCTCTCTCTTGGATCACTCACTATATAGAGTGACACGGGCACGAAGCACAGCACTGCCAGGACGGCTAGCCACACGAAGTCTGAGAGGGGATAGTACAGACTCTGCCAGCGAGGTCTGAGGGAAGGCGTGGCGGCGGAGAAGGCAAAGGACCCATACTCATATCCATAAGAGAAGTCATATATCTTCAGTCGCTGAGCCACCGGGACGTGGTGCATCGGGGACATGAAGGACACCCGATCCGCCACCAACTGTCCAACCTGTCAAGCAGCAGCCAGACTTAGCTTCGTGAATAACTATTTCCTTGAAACTCATACGTAACCTGACTTGTTTACAGTGTTCTGATACAATCTTAGAGTTGACATTTACATGGAAGAACAAAATGTGATAACTACTCTATAGAAAATAATAACCTATTGAAGTTATTTTGAGTTTTATGTGATCCTCTTTCGAATGTCAAAGGAAACCACGTGGAAAATTGGCTTTATGTAACCTAATCCTCTTTTTGAGTGTCCATTAAAATCACACAGTAAAGTAAAGAATTCAAAACTAAATGTCTATTCAGGTTTTATGAGAGACGGAATCCTTCTCTCTTGAAAGTAGGAAGAGAAAGCAATGATATGATGCGTGGACAGGGCGTGTACAGCTCACCTCCTCCCACGTGCTTGATGGAAGGACATGTATCGTGAAGTTGAGGGTCGTGGACATGGTGTGGAGGAGTTCGTAGTCTGTGCCCGAGTATGCCTTCACGAGGGTCCCGTCCTCCGCCTCTCTCGCAGTCTCCTCCCAGTAAGGGGCGTAGGGAAGCACCGACACGTTCACGATAGCACCGTAGAAACTTGGGCCACAAGACACATGACTTAACAATCTGACATAGTGGTAATATCACTCCATCTGAGTAACCATAAACGATTTTACTGAACCATTAGAAGGCAGAACTGTAAGTACTCGATCACTTCTGTACCAATGTCTACCAGATTATTTCATTCAGCTTAGCAAGAAGCCACAATGATCCAGGCATTAACTACACTTTCGCGTATCATCCTCAAAGGTCTAAAATGCATGTTTACCCAAATATGTAAAGCCAATATCTACTCACTTCGAAAATTTCTCTGGGAAAAGAGAGGAAAATTTAATGTGCAAGGAGCGATGTGCGGGCTGTCTCCACGAAGCGGCCTGCACCACCTGGCCACCCTGGGGGCTGTACGGCAGGTGTGAATACAAGCTGAACCTGTCAGTATAGAAGAATACACAAGGTATGTAAAAAGATATAGATTTCAAGGACAATTAGACTCATTACCATACCCTTAGTTTGTGCGCAGTCTCTCAGTCCGCCAGTGTTCCCTTCTTCGCTATTTTCACCTTTGACACGGTGTTAAACAAGTTAGCAAGAGTTACGAGCAAGTCACAAACTCTGGAGTAACACTGGATTGTTTTCGTGTTCTTGGAATGACAAAGTAGTCAAGATGAAGCCTTCACCTTCAGAATAAACTACTAGCTTGTTTTCGTCTTGTAAGAATAAAGCGTTTCATTAGGTACCTGTTTCCTGAAGACTCTTGCTGCTGGTTGAGGACCATGGCGTTCATCATGGAGAAAGTCCAGTGGGAAGAGAGGAGGCGGTGCACCTGCTGCAGCGTCAGGCGGGTAACGACAAGGAGCCTCGTGGTCCATACCAGCAGGCGGTGTTGCAGCGAGGACTTGGCGAAAGCGGCGAGGAACTCTAGGTCTTCACTCACCACCACCACCGTCACGCACCAAGACCCACGGCGAATCTGTTATATCATCCTTATCAAGACTTTTTTCTGGGATTGGAGGAGAGGGATCAGTAATACTGTACATTTTCACATGTCAGTTCTCAGCAACATTTTACTTTCCCTTAACAATCATTTCATTAAATCACTCCCTCTCATGTGGAACTGAAAAACACTTATTAATTATGAACTCAACACCAATTACCTTAATTTAGGTGAGAGAGTCTTAAAGTTTAGATAATCTGTTTTGTCCAACTTCTTGAAAATATCAGAAAACCAGTAAAGGTGTGAACATATCTGCAAGCCGCCTCACCTGCCTGGCGCGGACGACCACCTCAGACAAGGGTGTGAACCACGCGCCGCCACCTTCCCTACCCACCGCCCGCACCTCGAACATCCCGACAAGAGTCCCATAATGGATGAATATCTGAAGCCGACATAATACAATTGCTTCCTTTCATAAGAATGAAGGGTTAAAAAAACAGGAAAACTTCCGAGAACTTCACATCAAACATATTACTCTCTCTCTCTCTCTCTCTCTCTCTCTCTCTCTCTCTCTCTCTCTCTCTCTCTCTCTCTCAACATTACCTCATAAATGCTTTGTGAGATGGGTCCGTGGGCGAGAACCAGGAAGACGCACTGCACTTTCTCTGATGGCCCCAGCACTGCCCTCACCGCTTCCACGGTCACTCCTGCTGAGATGATGCGCCAGTACCACAAAATATTTGACTCAGGATTCTTTTACTTTATCACTTAAGAAGAGTAGTCTTTGTATATCAAACTTCAGTTACATTGGTAGACTGCCTGGCTTACTGAGTATAACGGAGCACAGAAGATCATGTGAGGGAGAACATTCATTAAATACAGCCGATAAAAAGATAGCATTGTATTATTACGTACACCACGTCAATTATTACGGCACCAGTCAAGTCAGAGAAGACACGGATAATCTAAAACAACAAACAAGAACAAATAGGACAGAACGCAGGTCACAAAAATGTATACATCTTCATACCTGGTTGGTCAGACGTCACAACAAGTGAATGAGCGACGTGCAGCAGGACTTGAAGTGTTACAAGAGTTTTCATTTCGCCCCTACAAGCAATGCCTAAAGTCTTCATGCCATAATAAGCATCACTGGCCAATCTCATGAAAGCATTCGTATTTTATAGCTTGAGAGAGGTGTTTTTAGTACTTTGAAGATGGAATAGTAAGTCTTTTCCTCACAGAATCCACGGAGAATGAAGGGGAAGGGCAGGCAGGAGCAAATCACCGGAGCGACGTCGGCCCGCTGCTGAGAAACTGCAATGGTGGGATTTCTTTTATAGCGAGCAGTGGGTGCGGTGATGGGCGGGTCACTATCGATGCCTAGAGGGGCACTCTCCGCCCTTGCACACCATACTGTAATTACATCAACCGTGCTTGAACACATGAATAATTTCAGCCATGAATTTTAACTCCTTCACCGCTTAAGACTAAATAGATTCGTGTTTTGGGAGGCATTAAGATGTCTATAATTGTACGGCTGCGTGTGTGGGCGGGCGCGCGGCCATTTTTATTACTAGTGTTGTGGCGGATACTTGTTAAATGAAACACTCAAGTACGGTGCAGTACTAACTGAAGCTGAAGAGAGGTAGCTGTGGTTATAGTGCCGACTGACATTATTATTATTATCTTTGCTCACATGTCACTAAATGATTAAATAAAGTAAAATAAATAAATAACAGGGGTCTAGCACTGAGATAAAACAAGAAATAAAAATGGTATAGATAACTCCTCATCCTCCATCATTTACTAGAAACCGGTCACAGTATTAGCAGCACCCTCGATAATCAACAGCGTGAGGTTAATGACAATATTCTGATAACCTTCTGTGTCATAATTCATACATTCAGTCTGCTGCCTTACACAAGACATAAGGCCTGATCCAACCTTCAAGTTTTAGCCAGAAGGAGGTACAAGTTTAAACATGGAATTAAGCAGTGTATATTCATGATACACTCTGAGAACATTTGCTGCGTGTAGTGTACGTGTGAAAGTTTTCATGTAATCATTCATATTGTAAGAGAAACTTGGCGCTGCGACCATTCTGAGCAGTCGACTTCGTTAACCCAAGCGTAATGGTTTAATAAATGGAAACACGTCAGAACATTTTCTTTACAATTCTATATGACACAAAATCATGAAAAACACTACTATAAGAGAGAGAGAGAGAGAGAGAGAGAGAGAGAGAGAGAGAGAGAGAGAGAGAGAGAGAGAGAGAGAGAGAGAGAGAGAGAGAGAGAGAGGAATCTACATCGCATATTCTCCAATAAACACATTAACTTTTCCGCACTAAGGTCGTTGCTTAGAAACAATAGCAGTGCGTTCTGTGTTGTACAAGTGTGTGTGCTGTGTTCGGCTTCGTGTTGCATCGCAGTAAGTGATTCATGGCTTGTAGCACACACCCACACACTGAATATTACATTAAGACTCAAGTATTTATTTCTTATTTAACTTTTTTCTGACAGTAGTGTACAAACGTATGCCAATAATAATGATCTCCTAAAGACTGCGATCTCTCTCACCCAGTTTAGCATATTCGCTGCCTTGCGTCATATTAACATGCGACGGGCTGAACTTTCCACCAAAAGATTAAAAAAATCATCGATTAAATTTTGTATGTCTTTTTGTTGGCGTGGTAAAGCAATATAAAAACGTCAATCGATTGAAGAGACGCATTTTAGTATCGGGATTCAATTATGCAAAACGATATTGCTATAAATGTAAAGGGTAAAGTTGACTGTATCTGCGGCGCTCATCTCAGTTCCATTAACCCTGAGCCCGTGGTGAATGATGTCCACTTAGCTCGTGACGCAAGGCCACTGTGACATCCGAGTCTCCACAGCTTACCTTCCTCAGGCTTCCCAGGTTTCTCCAGGCACCCGAAAGAGAGTTGGGTGATCTGTGCGTCGACTGCTCCGCTAAAGAAACCTAGGCAGGTGCTACGATGATGTAGCTGTGGTATTAAATTGGTTCCTTAAAAGTCAACACGATACTAAAAAAAAATCACGTCACCGCAGCAGACGTCACACAAGGCCTTAGCTAGTCACCTTAGGTGCTGATGTTCTCTTTCCTGTTCTAAGCTTACAAAGTTTCGTTGTCATTTATGAATACTGAAAGGCGAGACCAGATACCTATGTCGTATATGTGCAAGAAATCCTGATTATCGCTATAAATATATACGACAAATCTTTTTTCTTCCCAAATCCAAGACCGTTAAAAAAAAGTTATATTCATGAATAATACCTACTATTGAAAATTCCTTCGATAAGTGTGTCATACAAATACCTAATTCAGTTCTTAACAGATCAGTGTGGCACGTGATGCGATGGAAGACAGAGCAGAGTAGGAGAATAACAGAAGTCTTAGATCTCCAGGCCTTTTCTGAGGCTAGCGACAGCAAAAGCTACTCGAGGGATCACAAGAACCCGACAGAATCATAAGCAGACGGAAACAGGAGGCAATAAATAAACGAGGACGATGTTGGAGGATATCAAAGTACACGCAACTGCCTGGCGAAGAGTGCTAAGCTTCTTCCTCCTCCTGTTCCTGGTAGTGATATACCTCGGGGGAGGTGCCAAAGGTGTGCAGGTGATGGAGTTCCAGAAGGACGGCGTGGCTACCTGGTGGTCGGTGGCTGAGTACAAAGAAAAACTGGATAGAAATCGGATGATGGACTCCGTGACTCTGTGCGGCCGCTTCAAGCTCTTCTTTCTGCATTCGCGGGGCACGTTTTTCCAGCTCCGCGATCAGCCGCTTGACTTACACGCGCAACTCAAGGGCGAGCTGTGGCTGGATCGCGTGAGGCCCGTCATTGCCCACCGCTGGAACTTCCAACCACTAGAGAATAAACTCAGGACATACAGGTCAGTGGAATGTTTTAGGCAATTTAAATATAGGATAAAAAATCACTGAAGGGGAAACAGTGCGAAACTTTTATTATACAGTATGTGAGCAGTATAAACTGAGAACATACACGACACTGGAATCTAGCATGTAACCTGCCTAGAGAAGATATTATAATAAAAAGATAAGGAAGAATTACGAGATGTATAAAGTATTAGTATAGTACGTATACTCGTATGTTGGTTACATGCATGCATTTATACGCACAATATACGGTTGAATAATGCTTATCACTCTGAATTATCCAGTAACAAGTAACGCAGCCAAAAACAGTAAAGTTGAGTCTCATTACCGAAACTGTAAGCTGTAATCTTACTACACATCATTTTGTTATTCTTCTTACCCAAAAACTAACTAAAGCTTCTAATTCCTGGTTCCGATTAATGAAGTGAAAAGGGGAAGTTCATGGCACCATTCCTTGCCGCAGGTGGTACCACATTTGCTTCACCTACAACCACACGGACCACAAGTACCACACGTATATTGACGGGGAGTTGGTGTACGAGATGACCTACAACGTGGGGCGACCAATCTACGGGGACTACGCGAGGCTGGGCCAGAACGAGGTTCTCATGCAGAGCTACAGTGGCGCTCTTTCCCAGGTGAACAGAAGCCCAGTAGTTTCGTTTGCTATTTATTAGTTACATGAAATTCAATAAGTATATATCATAGTGTATCTAAAATAACATTATTGTCCCTTCATTAGAAAATTTAGAGTACACAAAAAAGCCCCATACATTACTATATCTTCAAAATTTTCTCTGATAAATTACTGATATCCTACACAGGTGAACGTGTGGGACTACCCTCTGACGCAGGACGTAGTGAAGGAAATAGCGGAGTGCAGAACTGACCCACAAGGTAACTACGTCTCGTGGGAAGCTGGCTGGACACTCTCCAATGTCACCGAGTACCAAGTGTCTCTCCCGCACTTCTGCAACAGTACAGAGGACAGGATTTACTTCTGGTTCCCTGCACGACCTGTAGACTTTGCGTTTTACATCTGTGAAGCGCTAGGTACCCACCTCCCTTTGCCCACCACCATGGAGCAAATCAAATTTTGGTTTGATCTTTCAGCCAAAACCTGGCCTGACTCTATCTACTGCAGAGGGGATTTTTGGACTCCCTTAATTGACATAGAGGAGGAAGGTTCTTGGGTGACTCATTACGATAACGCTCCAGCGCCCATGCCGGCCTGGAAAGACGGAGAACCTAATGGCATTTTCTATGAGAACTGCGCCAAAATTGAGCATAATGGAGTGGCAGATTACGACTGTCCCACCAACATTAAGTGTTCCGTTTGTGAGTTTCAGGAGCTGCAGATCTTCTCATTTTTGGGCACGTGTCAGGTGGAGCTCCGTAATATTAACTTCATCGCTTATCAAGAAGCGCTCGGACACCTGATTTTTAAAGGCTACGGGGAGTACCACATCCGCAAGGAAGGAGACGAGTGGCTCTGGGTCAACGTGGTGAAGAACACAACCATCGCAAGGCTGGATCCAGACGCCCCGATGGGAATGCCGATGGGCCGTCGCGTCTGGCACCTGGAGACCAAGGTGTGTGACCAGATGGAGGGGCAGCGCACTCTTGTCCTCACTCCGTGCCAAGACAACAGCTACACTTGCGATGACGCCACCTGCATCCCCCTCGAGAACCGCTGTGATCTAAAATACGACTGTCTGGACCACAGCGACGAGGCAGACTGTGAGCTCATCACTAAGCCCAGTAACTACAAAATGGATCTTCCTCCGCGGCCAAGCAGTAAACACGAGTCCTCCACCTTACCGGTGGCTCTGGAAATCATTATAGACTCTACAGCCATCGAGACGACCAAGATGACCATGAAGACAACGTATGAGGTGAGGATGAAGTGGTTCGACAACCGCCTCACGTTTCTTAACCTGAAGACGAACAACAGCCTCAATAAAGTGACGCACAGCAGCATGATAACCCTCTGGACACCAGTTGTTGGGTTCATCAACACGGAGAGTCACCAGCACACAATAGTCGATTTGGAAACATCCCTCCACCTCCAGCAGCTTGTACCTTCCACGCAGAGGGACGGCGGTGCCCCAGGAGAGGTGGTGCTGTACCCTGGAGAGGACAACCGACTCATTCTCTCTAGGAAATACAATACTCTGTTCGTTTGTGACTTCGACCTGATGCTGTACCCATTCGACTCCCAGTACTGTGATATGCACTTACGTATGCTGTCTGCCTCGAGCAATTACCTTGAGTTCAATGCCCTGGAGACCACTGCTGTGTACATCGGTAGTAAGATGCTGCTGGAATACCACTTGGCGCAACCAACACTACACTATGACAACAGCGGGGAGTTTAGCGAAGCCAGAGTACGTATTCCTCTAACGCGGCGATCAGGCTACGCGATCCTCAACATCTACACGCCCTCTCTCATCCTGCTGGTGATTAGCTACGTCAGTCTGTTCTTCCGGCCACACATCTTTGAGGTGCGCGTGATGACAACCCTCACAGCACTCCTCGTCATGGCCACGCTCTTCACCCAAGTGTCTTCATCGCTGCCCAAAACATCCTACTTCAAAATGGTGGACGTGTGGCTCCTCTTCTGCATCGTCATAAGTTTCATGGTGATCATCTTCCATGCCATTATTGACAATTCTCTGGGTGACTCGATACCAGGAGTGGTTTCAGACTTGCCTGCATTAACTAAAGTGACGCCTCTGTCGCAGTCCCCGTCAGGCCCACGCTCGCCCAAGGCTCTCAGGAGCTACGAGAAGATCACAACCACTACTGCAGGCCTTATCACGTTCGCCAGATATACCACGCTCATACTCTTCGTCTTGTTCAACATTATCTACTGGAGTTACATCTTTGGTTAGCATGAATATTGTCCTTCAGCAAGTACTTACATTCTATGAGGCTTCTATGAGGCTTCTATGAGGCTTCTGGTTACTGGCTTAGTTTCTCTTGCTCCTGCTGTGTTTCAGTCATAAAGTTTATAAGCATAATGATCGTGTTTCTGAACCTGTTTATATTAGAGCAGTTTATTATTACGTGGAATGTTTTTATCATTATTTTTGTTGTGTTGTGTTTGTGTTCTTTTTACTGCTTACTTATTTTCTTTTCATTTTATTATTATTATTATTATTATTATTATTATTATTATTATTATTATTATTATTATTCCTATTATTATTATTATTATTATCAAATCGTCATGATCAATATTAAGTTTCATTTCCTTATTGTTTATCATTATTGTTTTCAACTTTTTACACACACGAGAGTAGATAGGAAGTGAATCATTAAAGGGAATTAAAAATAATGTGCTCGATATTGGGATAAAATTGGACGCGAATGTCACCTTGACTATCAAAGAACAAGTCAAATAATGAACAATATTCATAGATAAGAAATAATGAGAAAAATCATATTACCACATCTATCATTTTCTACTATCTTTTTATTCGAACTCAGCCTTGAAGAAAGATGTCCTTCAGTCAAATTTCAGAGGCCCACACACAATAAAATAATAATAAATATAACGTAAAGAACTTCATTCAAACTAATAATTCATAAATCAGTATTTTTCCCATGAATAATTAATGTTACGCCCATTAAGCCTGTCCCATCTCAGGCAAGGGTTTAGATACATGCAGATTATAACAAACTCTCTCTCTCTCTCTCTCTCTCTCTCTCTCTCTCTCTCTCTCTCTCTCTCTCTCTCTCTCTCTCTCTCTCTGCAGTTCTTTGGGTGGGAGGCGCGCCACAACATTCCATTGTTCTTGAAGCTGGTGATACAGATGCAAGTTTCTCGTTCTCCCTTTCTCAGCTGTCATCACCATCGCTTCCGCTTCCACACCCTGAACACCACTCTTGCCGGCTCTCATCACTCCCCGGAAATTTCCATTTCACTATCATCTTATTAAACCTTTATCACATGTCAGTCCCTTTGCTGTGTACACATGTCGGCACATTAAGAGTTCTTTGTTCCGTCCTCCCCCCGGCGCGACCTTTGCCGCGTCCTATGAGCATGAAGGTCAACTGTGGGCGGTGTCTCGTCTCCCTTTCTCTTGCTTCCCTCACAATATTGATCTTTTGAGAAGAATGCCGAGAGTGGAGTCTTACTGATATTTTTCTTTACCGTCATAATTTTTGAGGACCATTCATAAAAATTATGATGTGATCTTGTACGCAGTTTACTTTTTCCACAAAGGAAGAAGACCAAGGGCAAAAACAAATCTATCAAAAGGATCCGCCAGTGTGTCTCTCCCCCCGAAAATCATTTTAATAGATTGATTAATTGATTTAAAATTAAAGCTCCGCAACATCGCGGTCATATCGCGCCGCTACAAAATGTTAAAAACCACTAAGATGGATGGTTATATCAAAACCAAATTGTGGTATGTTAAAAAACCTATTAGAAATCACAAAAAGGAAATGGGATTAAGCAGCGAAAAGTAAAACTGATACAAATCAAAAGGAATGGTATTTGAATGTATTAGTTCAGATGAGATACTGACCCCACTAACACATATCTGGCGTTGTTCGTTATGTCTTCCTCACTTGCTTCCAGGTTCTCTTGGTGCAAAGTCTAAGTTCTGCCTAATAGTATATTACTAGTAAAGTAACTTAAATTAATAACATTTAAAAGCTAAGCTATAATTTATTCAAAAGACAAGCCTCCTCCACAAACATGAGGGCCGCATGTCCCGAGGAAATAGCCTTCTTTCCAAGCATCAGCGAGATCCACAAGTCCCATCTGCTCCGCCACAACGGAAGAGGAATCGCTCCCGCAGATCAAAGAGAAAGTGTCGCACTGTAAGGGGGACTGAACAATCATGACAGTACATGAGGCAACCATGTGTGAGACACGTGTGACCCGTACAGTACAATCTCTGACCAGCGCCCCCACACATGGACATATGTCCACGGACGGACAGCAAAAGATGCTATCTCCCTCATCTCAGTAGTGGCAACCAAAGCTCCCACCTGTCCTGCCAGCTGGCAAGAACTGCTACCCTTACAGTGGAGTACAAGTCATAAAATGGAACGGGGCTAGACGAAGCAACCCGAGTTGTTGGACCTTTAGCCAGTCTTTCGGCCCTCTCATTCCCCGAAACTCCCACATATGCCGAGACCCAGTAACCCAGCGTGATAGCCTGTATGCTGGAGAAAGTAGAACCACTCAAGAAACAAGATAATGAGGGGAAGAAGAACTAAATAGTTCCACCGCCGAAAGAGCATTATGAGACTCACTAAAAAAAATTATAAAAGATGAAACGGGAAGAGTAATAAATCATTCTTAAAGCTAGGATAATGGCAGAGAGCTCTGCCGTAAAAACAGAAGCAGGACCGGGAAGGCTAACGCCTCGACAGAATGAGGGAAAGATAACATCATATCCGTCTCCAGCATCAAACTTTGAACCACCTATAAATACAGGGATGGAGTCGATGTGTGTGGAACAGTGTTCTAAGAATAATGCATGGGACTCATCACGAGATATAAGTTCTTAGTAGGAATAACAGGGCCGCAGACAGAAACGTGAATGGCCAGTAACCAACTCTAGGAAACCAATAGGGGCACACGGGAAGGGAACGTACATTCAACGTCACCATGACAGATGCAACCCTGAAGCCAAAAGATTTAGGGAAACTCGGGTGAGTTACATGTAGTTGAGAAATTGACTCAGGAAGACGTTGGACTCGATACCAACACCTCAACAATAAGGACCAGCGACACACGTCCAATGGAAGGACACCAGCATCCACCAGTAAACTAGGGATTGGGAATGAGCGGAAAGCACCAGTTACCAGGCGAACACCGGCACGGTGTGCACCGAGTCCAACACACTAAGTCTAGCCTCAATAGCAGAGAAATAAACCTCACACCCATACTCCAACTTAGAAAGAATACAGTGCAAGAGGGGGAGGGTCTGTCTGTCAGCGTCCCAAGAGCTATGAGCAAAGACTCTAAGAAGTGACAGTGCCTTCATACAGGTTGCTTTAATATAACGAAGGTAAGCTATCCAAATCAGGCGGCTACCAAATATAAGTCCTAGGAAATGAGTTTCCACCACACACGATTCTTCTATCATAGAAATCTAAGTCTGGGTCAAGGTGAACATCATGGAGGCGGCAGAAATGTATAGCCACAGTCTTCAGAGCCGAGAAACGAAACCCACGAGATGCAACCCACTGAGAGAGAGAGAGAGAGAGAGAGAGAGAGAGAGAGAGAGAGAGAGAGAGAGAGAGAGAGAGAGAGAGAGAGAGAGAGAAACTATTAATTGCTAACTGCACCTTCCACTCAATCAAAGACACCCACGCCGCAGAAAAGGAGACTGACAAGTCATCGACATACAAGCTACCACGAACTCCATCTGGAACCACACCAATGACTATTTACAGCCACAGGGAAAAGTGTGACATTAAGTATAATTCCCTGCAGCACGCCATCTTCAAATGGACGAGCTTCAGACAGAACGCCCCCAGTCCGTACCAGTAAAAAAAAGGATGGGATAAAAATTGCTGTTTAAAAATAGATAGGTATGGAGAACAAACTCGAACAGAAATGCCGTGACACCAAGCCACATCGCATGCATTCTCCACATCAAAAAATATTGTGACATGGTGTTTACTTGCGAATGGTTCGGAAATAGAAGATTCTAAAGACAAAAGAGCATCAGATGTAGACTTCATTTTTCGGAAACAATATTAAACAGGCAATAAGTATTTGCTTCTCTTAGTACCACATAAACCTGACTCAACAACTTACAAATACAAAACTTTAGGAAAATGAGGCAATAATTGGTTGCCAACTGATTATCTTTTCCAGGCTCTGAGATGAGGATAATTACAACACCCCAAGAAAAGTGATCTGCAAATAAGTCAGCAACCAACTACCTTGGGATCAGCCATCGTCTCCACCATGAGACAATACAGGAGGGGGGAGGTGAATAATTCCCAGAATCTTGCTAACTCTGTTCCACGCGTGTGTACTGTAATTGGGGTCTGAGCTGTAATCGACATAGTCTTTCCAAGATGTTCCTAAAACCGGCCTAGTTCTGCCACTGCGAGAGAGGAGGGACAAGCCATCCAATCTCTTAAATCGAAGGGTTGTAGCGAAATTGTCAACCGGCCACATAGGCAAAGAATATAGAAAATATATAAATAGATACATAAAGATAAAAAAAAAAAATGAATGAATACATTCAAATCGAATATATCTGAGGTAAAAACACTCAGGGAATACGCAGGTAATGCGGTCATCAATTAATAAAACACAAATCTTCATAGACAATGCAGTTGTCACCTAATCAAAGATGTTCAAAACAAATCCTCATACGCAGGCTTGCGCCTTATAAAGAGCGCGCAGGGCTTCCCGCCCACACCAGCTTGGCATGTAACCTGGCCCAGCGCACGACCCACCTGAACACTGCGGTAGGTGAAGTAATCTTTCTTATTGCTACTGGTAACATTCCACACATAAAGAGAGTAACTTGAATCCAGTAATAATACAATGTTGTACACTTTTCGTGACCCATGGCCAGGAGAGAGCCGCAATGTATAATCTGAATGTGCTTGTAAACCTTCATAATATTAAAGATGAAAATAAAATTAAACTTTTCATATATCAAAAGCAATCCCTTGCAAACTCTGATGTTTCTCTTAGATATTCTCTAAGGGATTTGCAACTCCATGTGCACCTTCTTTTACTTCTTTTCCAGTTCATTAATGTTGGGGTGTAACTGTAAGACGTAAGTAGAGTTATGACCAGCTACAATCAGCCACACTCCACCCCAGAGCCAGATAACACTGAACTTTCAGCAGCTGGCCAGGATCAGAATGGACATGTTCCCAGGACCATGACGCGATACCCCTTCCAGCCAACCAATCTGAGTGAACGCATGACCTTTGTATCCTTGTGGGTTAAAGGAAGGTCCACTCGCTCAATTGCTCGGGAAACTGGCGTCAGTCCCTCAACAGTCTACAGGTGGATCAACCGCTGGAAACAAAATGGCAACGTATACAATCAGGCTTCTTCAAGCAGACCATGCCACACTAAGCGTGCGAAGCAGCAGGTTTTGGGATCCTTACCTCAGGTCATGCCGCAATCATGTCTTGACTGGAGTATAACGTATCTGCCTTTTTGTAGTGGCTCTCCCTCACACTCTTGATTACAAAGCAAAATAAAAATGCTAAATTTCAGACTTCACTATATGGTGTAAGTATTCTAAAATAATAAATTCTGCGACGAAATGGAAGAATGATTAATTATTATGCTTACAATACCCTAATTCATTTTTTTAAATTTCTTATTGTTGTATTGTGAATATGATGCCAGTGGATGGATGGAGAATAGGGAAGGACCAGCAATATAATGTTAAACAGCCTAAACATCTGAAACCATAATTTGGATTATTAGACAGGTTTAGTGACCTGAGTTATAATGTAGTCCTGCCGATAGTTGGCCGCTTTTCAAGCTATAGCCGAGTGGCCAAAGAATGTTCACTTGCTTACCATCAACTTCATCTTTGACGGTAATTGTAGCGGGGAACTCTGGATGGCTGCACGAGCCTCTGCAAAGGCGTCACTCCTAAAACCCGCACAATCACGATTCACCTCGGAAAGTCCGTCGTCCCCATAACCAAACTCAACTATGACCCTTCAAGGTTTACGTTCAGCTTTACTGTGAGTGTTGATAGCTGTGGGTCGCGTGTTATAGTGCCTGTCTTGGTCAGCCCTTCAGGAACGACCTAATATTATTTTTCTATGTTCAGATGTTGGTTATCGCCTTATTAGTGTGGCTGTTCTTCCTGGCAAGTCATTCCCAACACTCTGGTGCACAGATGTCTTATTCCTCAGGTAATCACGTATATGTAGTAAAATACATCAGTATTTTCCTAATGGCTATAAGTTCCTATCTTAGAATTGTATTGTTCTTTCCATCTCGACAGAGCTCTCGGAGGCAGAAGCACTGGGAGCCGTGCAAGCTGTTATATCGTCACACCACCAGCAAGAGTGTCCGGTGCTCCTGGTACTGAACCACCCAAGACAGGTTACTCGCAGGTTTTTAAAGGTTTGGTCTCAGAAATTCAACCGTACACTTCCAAATTAGATTTCCTATGAAAAACGTAACGTTTATGTTGCCTTTTGCTATTTTCAGAGTTAGGTATTGTTAAGTGGGGGGCCAACCAGACTAAGAGACAACACAGGATGAATTGAAAACCCTTTCAAATACCGATAATTTCTATCAATCATGGCGTCTCCTTCAGGAACTCAATACGGTGGTGGCGTTGCGGGGCGTCACTGTCTTCCAAGTGCCAGCTCACAATGTGACTGACAATGAGACGCAGATTCATCTGGAGGCAGCGGTTGGAAACATTCGTCAGGTAAGGTATTCTGGTACAGATAGTTTCGCAAGCTTAAGGTAACTTAACATTATCTAAACATTTGTTTTGTACAAAAAGAATGTCTGTTTGTACAGCTGGGAGAGACGTGGCACTGCCTGGTGGCAGTTGTGGTGAGTGATGACCCAGCCTTCCTCGCCGCCTTCGCTCACCTGTCACTCAGGCGTCACGCCCTTAGGTGGTCCACGAGGATCCTTGTCCTCACTCGCCTCTCTCACAGCCACCTTGGTGGCCTGCACGACCTTCTCTCCACCAGGAACGCCATGCTGCTCCTAGCGCGGGATGACGAGGAAAAAATCAGGTACATTTATATATTAGCAACTATTCAAATTTACAGTTTAGTACAATATTGCATAACCACACCACGAAATTATTATTTGCTAGTGATGGTTACTGAACAGCTCACGGTAAATGTAACCTTGTACCAAACATCCAAACACAAAACAGGGGTGTTGACGTGTACGTGGCGGCGCCGTACAGCGCGCCCAGCGCACAGCCCACGAGGGTCGTCACATGGACACCAAACGCATCATGGACCCAAGCCTCTAACCCACAGTTTTTTCCGGAGAAGTTTTTTGTGTTTGTATTCATCATTTTACTGTTAATCACACTTTCCTTTTACTTGCCTTGTGACAATATAGTAATAAACAGAAGATGCAAAATTAGTGCATTAGATTTTGATTGTTCCGGAAAATTGATTTGTGCACAGGTTTCGTTCCGCGCCGAAGCTAACTTTGGTCATCGAGCAAATGGCGCGTGACTTCATATCGTGGGTAGAGGACCCAGAAGCACCAGAGGGACGGCGCCTTGTCTACACAGGACACATCGACAACACCGTGAGATACTTCGCCAAGGCAATGAATTTCACGTACGGTAACCATGAACAGTGATTACAGTACCTAAAATTTTTTTTTTTTTCAGATAGTCTACATGAAGAGAAGTTTTACTTCTTGACATTTTCTTTCTTTGCATATCTTACGTAGAGATGTTTCCTTTTTTTCCATTACAAAAGTACTGCCACACAGGTACAGATACGTGCTGTCCCCAGACAGGACGTTCGGCACCAAGCTGCCTGACGGATCCTGGACCGGCATGATGGGCATGTTGGTGCGTGAGGTTAGAGACGATTCACTCCCACACGCATGACCGTCTTTAAGGCTGGAATCTGGTCCTGACTTGCCTGAGCAAACTAAAGGCTCAGGAAAATAAATTTCTCTCCCTTAAATTTTGGTTCCAGGAAGTGGACTTCGGTGCTGTACCTTTCATGATATCACCTGTACGAGCAGAAGCTGGTGACTATACCTCGGCGATCTGGACTGGAAACATGAAAATAGTTAGCGGACTTAGCGGGCTACAGATAGACCCGTGGGGCTTCCTGCTGCCCCTTACGGCCATAGTATGGGCGGCCACATTGGCAGCGTTGCTAGGAGTGCTCGCAGTTTTGCTGCTTTATACCTTATGCCTACCCGGGAAAATACAGAACCGCGGCGGTTGGTCCGCCAATACCTCCAGCTCTGTCCGCGTCCTCCTGCAGCAAGGTAAGGCCTAGGAAAGAGTGCTGGGTCCCTCCTGCCTGGAACTACCTTCCGTCTTGAAGGTTTCCGTGTTGTCAGGGAGCAGCAGTCGTGCCTTAATGAAGACTAACTCTGTCTCAGACGTGGTGTGGCCCGCGGAGTGGTTGTGGTGGGAGCGTCTGATGCTGGGGCTGTGGATGCTGACGACGCTGGTGTTGACGAGGAGCTATGCCGGCAACCTCATGTCTCTGCTGGCCGTGAGATACGTGCCGCAGCCCTTCCAGACACCAAGGGACGTTCTCAACGATCCTCACGTCGCCATGATATGGCAGAAGTATTCCAATAATGAGCAATTTCTTCGTGTGAGTGGATTTACCTAGGTGAAGTAAATGAGGCTTATTTTTTCACATCTTTTCCACTAAAAATCAATGGTGAAACTGGCTGAACAACGCTACGATCTATCTCTCTATTTATTTTTATCTATATATCAGGCCGGGAATCACACACGGATTGGTCCCATACAAAGAACAACACACTCATACAGAAATCATCCACATTCTTAGCCCCACAGGTCCAGTGGAAAGGGATAGTTTCGTGGATAATCCTGCTACACAGGTTAGGTATAGCACAGCTGGCCACATATTTCCACAGCAAGGCCCGACAGCACACGATGGCTTACCCCTATCCCTTCAAAATGAGTCCGTTCCCTACGCGGCACCTACTGCAATCCTAAAACCACTACAGATGCACGGTCCTTACTACGAAGTGTCCCGCACCATAACCTTACGCCAAGGTCTCGCCATATGCTCCAACACTCCCTCCCACGGGTCGATGAGATCGCAACATTTTCATGCAATCACCACTGTCGCTCTCCATTAACCTCAACACACACGATTGTTCTTGCTTGCCGCATGGTCATACCTCTCTCATTCACTGTTCTCTTTACACAGTTCATCCACTCCAGGCGTGGCCCTCCTCTTGACCTTTCACCGTGCACACCTGACCGCATTGTTTTCTTTACTAGTTTACTGTACTCCATTCTTTCCACATGTCTAAACCATGTTAACACACTGATCTACCTGCCCACAAAACCCTCTCACAACACTAGTTGTTCTTAACCTCCTCATCTCTTATTCTGTCCCTCAATGTTACTCCAAACATGCTCATCAAACACATCGTTCCCTTTACATTCAGCCGTTTTTTTCCGCTAATCTGACACTTAAAAATGACATTTTGTAGGCTATCGAAACTGTTTTCTGATATATATAAAATATAGGTAAATTATCAACGACGCTGGCTGATGTTGATGCCTATTTACAAGGGCGTTGAATCTGGTATATTCCGGGAGGTGGCAGACTTAGAAAATGAAGGTCGGCTTATGTTCCACACACAAGCGCAATTCCAGGAGAGCCTCGACACCCTGGTAAGGGCAGGAAGTCACGTGCTGGTCGACATGGGGAATAATATCAGAGGTTTAGTAGCTTCGGACGTCTCTAAGAGTGGTAAGTTTTCAAATTTTACTTTTTTCTTATCTTTCGGAAAATGTACCGTTTTGTTACTTGTGTCTTTTGGTTCAGTCCTAAGCGACGATGTATATATATATATTTTTTTTTTTCTAGGTCGCTGCGATTTCTATCTGTCGAGAGACGGATTTCTTCCATTTTCTGCCGTCATAATGAGTCAGAAGACGAATCCTATCATACATGGCCTCAACCACAGGTAACTTTAGTTGGTTCAACCACTTTCGGTTCAGCCATTTTCTTTATAATATATCAGCGCATCTTGCTTCTAAATATTGCTTATTCGTATATATAACACTACACTGGTAGTTGTTATATTACTTATTCTTTGTTGGTATGTATTACAGTTACATTTCTCCCTTATCTCGTTCTACTACATTATTCTGGTCTTACAATAACTATTAACAATGCTACAGAGTGTTGGCCTTATTGGAATCCGGGCTCTTCAAATACTGGGCACAAGATGTCCCAAATTTCACAAGATGCGACAATATCCCAAAGAGGTTGGCGTTCACCACCACGCTCTCCATTACGAACCTCTGGGTGAGCACGCTTCTAAAACTTAATGCAAAGAAGGTAGTAAGTTTTGGTGGTGATTTGGCCATCGCCTAAAGACTGTTGGTTTTCATTGTGCAAATTGAAACTACAGGTCTTCAAGTCAAACGTGTTTCAGATCAAGCTGGGACGAAAACTACAATGAAAACAAAAGTGTAAAGCCTTATTTACATTAGACACCGTTGCTCAGACTTTAAGTTCTTCCTTCAATAAGTTTCTTATCAATGGATTGACAGAATCGATCTAATCACATAATTAGATCACAACTATAATATTATACGCTGCGTTGCAGGGAGTCTTCACGGTGCTGGGCGTGGGACTGACTGCCGGGCTAATGGTCTGGAGTGCCGAGCTGGTGCTCCTCCTATCTAAAGGTTGACTACTGAGCTCTGATGGGTTTTGATGAATTCCACTTCAACGAAGTCTACAGAAAAGTCAGGATTTTGCAAACTTGTACGATTGTACCACGTGCATTTACGAGTATTTACAGCTACAGTCCACTCATTCCAAGCCTGCAAGTGAAGCCTCCTACTGCAATGTAGGGAAAGTATATACTATTAACAGCAAAAGAAAATTACCGAATCCTGAATAAAGTAATAAAAGTTATATTAATAAACATACATATCTATGCATAAAACTTTATCATCTCATCTCATGAGAAGTAAAAGAACTGGTTCCTGCCAGGTAAATGTAAGTTTAAAAATTGCACAGTTGGAATCGACCTTAGCCTACGTTACTCTCCTGAAAAAAAAAAAAAGCAAAGAAACTGTCATTACGTCTCTCTCTCTCTCTCTCTCTCTCTCTCTCTCTCTCTCTCTCTCTCTCTCTCTCTCTCTCTCTCTCTAAGCCATTAATGTTGAATCACCCACACCAAGCCAACAATCAAGTATAAGAATGACGCACACAGCCTCACCGCACCAGCCTGCAGCACATCCCGGCACCGCACAGCGAGAAAAACTCCCATGGTAAGGAATATGTTTGCTACGTTTCCTTCGTCATTAGGGGAAATGAGGTGAAATTCAGTGAAATTTCTGAATTCCATGAATTCAGAAATTCATGACTGTAGTATATGAATGATAATCTGCACAACATAAGAACATTATATTTCTAGCAATTCTGCGATATTTAGTACTTGCTTTGAGTTAAAGGGGCAATCGTGGCCGAAATATTTCCAGAAGGAAACTTGCTTTAAACATCTGCCCTGTATAAAATTTCCTTGAAGAAATAGGCTTCAATAGGCAGCCACTAAATTTAGGCTTTATGCACTAGACCGAAAGGATAACCATTAAAATTAGGCTTCCAAGGACAGCCACAAAAAAAATAAATAAATAAATAAATAAATAAAAATAGGTGTAAATGAAGCCATTAAAGTAAGCTCCACAGTACTAGACCTCATAGGATAGTCAGTAACGGTAAACTTCATAATAAGATAACGATTAAATACTTCTATGAAGGATACTGAAACATAGGTATATTTTCTTATATCCCATACGAACCTCTCCTTCAACACAAGCTAGAGAGGAACAGCGGCAGTCCCTCACCACCTGGCCGGGGAATGAGGAGGATGACTCGCTATCCCTTCCAGCCCACCAATCTCAGTGAGCGCACTAAGTTCATATCCATGTGGGTACGCGGGAAATCCACTCGCTCTATCGCTCGGGAGACTGGCGTTAGCGCGTCCACTGTCTGCAGGTGGATCAACCGGTGGAGGCAAGAGGGCAACGTGTATAACAAACCTCGCTCGTGCAGCTCGCCATACGTTAAGGCATCCCGCGGCCAGGTTTTGGGTAATGGTGTACAGTGTTTGCTGAATCAGAACTACACTGACTGGAGCTTCTTGTATCCTCCTGTGGGCACTGGTTCTCTTCCTCAGTGTTAACTAATAACATAAAAATACAATGTACAAATTCGTCATGTAACCTCTAGTGGTCTGAAATAAAGCTGTTTGATGTATCACGTTATTAATTTGATCTTTACTAGATACGATAAATTTTTGAAAAGAAAGAAATATATATGACTACTTATGTATGAAGCATTTTCATTATTTGTCAAAAGATAAGAAAAACTGATGAGTAATAATAACAACAACAATGACTATAATACTGAATGATAAGACGGGATAGGTAAGGGAAAGAACATCAAGCGTCAGCCAATCAGGACTTGACAAGACGTGGAGTATTTAAGCCGTGAACCAGATAACTGCTTTGCTTTACTACATATAATTCATTCATATGTACTAAGACTACATCTATTCAAAACACACCAAAAAAAAAAAAAAAAAAAAAAAAGCTACATTTTTTTTTTATTATTCAAGTCATACCTGGTTAAAATGGTTTCTTTGAATAACTTAATTAATATTTATTTTGGCCATATAAAGATTAAAACACCAGTAGAAAGACAAAAACTATTGGGTCAGGGTTCTTAGATACTCTCTTGGGCTTCCAGGGTATAAATTACTTTTTTCTCGCAATTCAGATGGCGGCTACCTTCTTATTAACGGGGTTATTGTTTACGGCAATTCCTGTCCTTCAATCCTTCGCAATGTTGCCTCATTCCTCAGGTAAACACATCATTGTTGTATGCTTTTACTATTACTAATATCAACCGTTTTTAAGGATATACCTTATTTGCAAGTATTATTTTCCACATCTCGACAGCGAGCCCAGAAGCAAAGGCACTAGGAGCGGTACAAGCCGTCACAGCGTCACAGGTGCAGCACCAGTGTCCGGTGCTCCTTGTGCTCAACAACCCAAGCCAAGTTACTCTCACCTTCCTGAAGGTGCGTATTTTTCTGGACAAAGTGAGTGCGTTATAAATGCCTACAGTTCTGTCAATGATTCTTCAATATGTAATAAACTGAGAGATGAAGATTAAATGTAGTTGAATTTGACTGAGAACAAATAATTACAACTTGAATAATATTAAGACCCATGATACTTCGCGTAGGAGGTGCAGGTAGTGCAGGGTCCGCGAGGTGTCAGCGTCTTCCATGTGAAAGCTGAAAACTTAGAAGATAACATAACGCTGACCCACTTCAGAGCGACAGTCGACAACGTTCGCCAGGCAGGTCATTCTTTGGAGAAAAAGTTATATATATATATATATATATATATATATATATATATATATATATATATATATATATATATATATATATATATATATATATATATATATATATATATATATATATATATATATATATATATATATATATATCGTATTGCTGGTATTTGGTCAGTATGTTAGTCAGTACATATCCCCGCAGATGGGAGAGACGTGGCACTGCCTGGTGGTGGTGGTGGTGAGTGATAATCCAGCCTTCCTCGCCACCTTCGCTCACCTGTCACTAAGGCGTCACGCCCTCAGGTGGTCCACGAGGATACTTGTCCTCACTCGCCTCCCTCTCAGCCACCTTGATGGCCTACATAACGTTCTCTCCAACAGAAACGCCATGCTGCTGCGCGTACAGGAGAGCAAGGAAACTGTCAGGTGATAGCATAATCAGGTTTCTTACACCACGTGACGTACAAACAACAGGTAGTTAAGCGGCACTCACCCTTATGTAATAGTCCTTGAGCTTCCAAACGCTTACACAGAAATGCACACTTGATGTGGCATAACTGGTATACCGGTTCACAGTTATTTCCTTAACTAACTAAAGTCAGTACATAAATTATATATCTGTGAACAGAGTTGGTGTGTTCGTAGCGTCGCCGTTCAGTGCGCCCACCAGCCGGGTCCGGAGGGTTGCCAGCTGGACACCGAAGGCGGGGTCACTTCCTTCTGATCAAAGGCTTTTCCCTGAAAAGTTTCATGTGTTTGTATTTATTCAAATTTACTATTTCACATTTACGATCAATACCTGCCTGTAATAAAACAATACAATTATCATGAGGAAACTAAACAACCAATAAGTTTTATCAATTTTAATCTCAAAAATCACACGTACCCGAAGGTTCACATCTGCACCGACGCTGAAGGTTGCGATCGAGCTGCTGCCCCATCACTCCATATCATGGGTAGAGGACCCCGAGACCCCTGGGGGAGGCCGTCTTGATTTTACTGGATACATGGACAGAACTATAAGATATTTCGCCAAAGGAATGAACTTTACGTAAGCCAACATGAGCAGATTTCTGGAGTATTTCGAAAACCTTATATATATATATATATATATATATATATATATATATATATATATATATATATATATATATATATATATATATATATATATATATATATATATATATATCCTCGTACACATTGACACACTCATTCGCTATCAACATTATTTCCGTTACTTCTTCTTCTTTTTTTTTATTTCCATCTGCCTTCTTTCCTGGATTAGGCCAAAGTACGTGCTGTCTCCCGAAAGAACCTTCGGCACCAAGCTGCCTGACGGCTCCTGGACTGGCATGATGGGCATGGTGGTGCGGGAGGTGAGCGAGGCTAAGGATGGGTAGGAACATTTATTTGCTGTCATTATTCATGCTGCATCAGAAAATATTGCCCCATCACGTCTTCTAACATCTATGACACAACTCTTGCTGGTGACAGGAGGTAGACTTCGGCGCAGGGCCCTTTATGTTATCACCAGTGCGAGCAGCAGCTGGTGACCACACTACGACGATCTGGACTGGGAACGTTAAGATGGTCAGTGGACTCAGAGGGCTAAAAATAAATCCGTGGGGCTTCCTGCTGCCTCTCACGCCCTTGGTGTGGACAGCCACATTGACAGCGTTGTTTGGGGTGCTCTCGGTCTTACAGCTTCTTTCCTCCTGTTTACCGGATAAGACATTGTGCCGCGGCGGCTGGTCCGCCAACACATTCAGCCCTGTGCGCGTCCTTCTGCAGCAAGGTGAGGCCCCTCCAGCCTTGCGTCTTGAAGGTTTCCGTGCTCTCAGGGAGCAGTAGTCGTGCCCTATTGAAGCCTAACTCTGTCTCACTCACTCCCAACGCAGACGTGGCGTGGCCTACGGAGTGGTGGTGGTGGCAGCGTATGGTGCTGGGACTATGGATGCTGATGACGCTGGTGCTGTCGAGGAGCTACGCCGGCAACCTCATGTCCCTGCTGGCCGTGAGATACGTGCCACAGCCCTTCCAGACACCAAGGGACGTTCTCAACGATCCTCACGTCGCTATGATATGGCAGAAGTATTCTAAGAATGAACAATTCCTTCGCGTGAGTGGAATGAGTAGTTGCACGAAATGAGGCAAGGCACACTACTTTTTTTAATAATTTTTCGCTATTTGAGTGTATATTACTAACAGGGAATTCCCATTGCCCAATGGCCATAGCAATTCAGGTCGGTGATCCCGCAACCGAGTTGTTGCTCAAATCACACTACAATATTACATAGATTAAAGAAAATCAAGGATTTTACCAAGAAGGATTAGCTTTATTGCTACAGCGCTTTAGGAGCAAAATTGTGGAAAGTGATCACAGGGTATTAACAGATTTTGCATGATTATTATTTCTGACATTTGTTATGAACATCACGTACGGGTCATATTCTTGTATTGTCCTGACTGATACCTGTCCTCCAGGACGTTGAATCCGGCGTGTTCCGAGAAGTGGCGAACCTGGAGGAGGAGGGTCGCCTCAAGTTCCACACGCAGGCACAATTTCCCACGAGCCTCGACACCCTGGTGAGGGCCGGAGACCACGTGCTCGTCGACATCGAAATCACTATAAGAAACCTGATAGCTTTAGACGTCTCCCAAAAAGGTAAGTAACAAAGATTTTCTATCAATCTCTCTCTTGCATGTACACTTTCATAATTTAATGGGAATAATAATGTTCTTGTGTCTCTACAGGTCGATGTGACTTTTACCTGTCAAGAGATGGGTTCCTGCCGTACTCTTCAGCCATCATGAGTCAGAAAACAAATCCCTTAATTCACGGCCTCAACGCGAGGTGACGCTCTTCGAACTAACACTTTATTTGCTGCAAAGTCTACAGTTACTATGCTATAAATATTGTTACGACCACTAATCCCGCCCCTCTCACAGCTGCCTTTACCTTGACTAGGTACCCTAGACCTACATAGTCTAATGCAGGGCTCACTACAGATTGCAAGGTCCTTCTGATCTCTTGCACAATTTAAACAGACGATCGCAACTCCAGATTCAATCCCACTGACTGCTGCCACTTCTCAGGTCGGCCTCACTAGTCGGCCGCCCGCGTAGACAAATGCAGGGTTCACATATACGTTACGGGGTCCTTCTGGCCTTACATAACAATTAACAAACAAGATCGTTACTCTGTTTCACCCACCAACAAGGAGGGGGCTATTTTTACAGCAAACCAACTCCAAACAGCTGTTAAAGAATTGCAAGCCACGTACTAGAAGTTAAAGCTACGACAAGCGACCACATATATGGATTGTGATATTCCATGAACTTCCACTCTCACTGAATAAGAAAAATAAATAAAAAATAAAAAAATAAAAACGCAAGCCACCCATGCCCACAATCTTTAATCTACTACTTTCCTTCAATTTCCTTTATTTTACTTCTGTTCAAACTCTTCAATATTCTCGATCTTTCTACAAGCAAAGGAGAGGAAGGAAGTACAAAGCAGAGGTACCATTATCCTCTAAGTCCAGATCTCTTAACAGAATTCCGAATCTTAGTAGCATTTACAATACAACAATTATAAATACAAGAACAACCAGCCCACAAACAAAAGGGGAGGGTCAACAAACCACTCCGATACGCCAAAAATCCGGTCTTGTCTCTGGAGAGTTGGCACACTAACGCCGACTCAGAGCAGGGATAAGTGAGGAGCTCTGGCTTGTCACGATACACCCAGTCAGTCTTATGACTGGCGTATTACCTACTTAAGATGGCAGGGACGGTACCACCACTATCTCATATACAACCCTATCTGCTTAAAGTCGTCTAAACTGTATGTATATTACCCTATCTCGTGCCAGCACGTCCTGACTCTACAACCGTCTCAACTCGACTTAAAGCATGGAAAAGCAGATGTGCGGGCTGTCCCACCCTGCCTAGAAAAGAGGAGTCACAAGGGAGGAACGGGGGATGAAACATGGCAAACATACTCCGCTCCCCCATATAATACGAGCGGCGAGATACAAAGATATTTTAATAATTTTGCTTGCTATTCTTCCCTGAAGATGCCAGTGGCAATTAAATTGTAGGGTGATGTTCATTACTTTCTAGCCTTACAAATGGCAGCACTTTCAAGATGATGCACTAGAGGAAAGTGGAAAATAAAAATACATCTACTAGCCTACCCAACGGGCAGTCGCCGCCGCGCTAGACTCGTCAACTTAACGTTTTATTTCTTTCTCTGTTTTCATCTGTCTATCTCGCTGCGTGTAAAATTATGTAGCTAGCAGATTTTAGAATGAATATCTTTGTTTTGTGGCATTCGAAAGTCATTACAAATTTATTCTGTAACCAGTATAACCACCGGTATAATGATAATAATGATAATGATGGCTCATTAGGCTTAATAGTACGACTGAAGGGCTAGTCCACGAAAATCAACATTACCTTCTCTTTCTTGTCACTACAAAACCTGTTAGGCTTAATACTGGTAGGACTGAAGGGTTAGTCCACGAAACTCAACATTACCTTCTCTCTCTTGTCATTACAAAATCTACTAGGCTTAATAGTGCTAGGACTGAAGGGCTAGTCCACGAAATTCCAACATTACCTTCTCTCTTGTCACTACAAACCTGTTAGGCTTAATGGTGCTAGGACTGAAGGTCTAGTCTATGAAAGTCAACATTACCTTCTCTCTTGTCACTACAAACGCTGTTAGACTTAATAGTGCTAGGATTGAAAAGTTAGTCCATGAAGCTCAACATAACTTTTTCTCGCCTGTACAAAACCTAACCACTAATACTCCAACTCAGGGTAATTGCACTGACAGAATCAGGACTCTTCAAGTACTGGATGCAGGATGTTCCTAACTTCACAACGTGCAACAGTGTGCCCAAAACAGTGTTATTCACCACGACACTTTCCACTACTAACTTGTGGGTGAGAATATAGTCTGAAGCCTCTTATATATTTGTTGTTTTACCTCAAAACATGCCTACTCTTGAATGTTAATATGATAAGCCAATAATGAGGATAGTGACGATGACATTAGCAATCAATCAGTCAACCAATTATTTTTATTTTCCTATAGAGCACATACCATAACACATCACATATTACTGTTGTAGGAGGAGGAGGAGGAGGAGGAGGAGGAGGAATAATCACTGCCTAGGCTGTTAATTTCCGTGTTGTGTTGCAGGGAATGTTCGCGGTGCTGGCCGGGGGTCTGACAGCTGGATTGGTGGTCTGGTGTGCTGAGCTGATGGGAAGCTATGTCATGGAGTACTGCTGTCTGACACCGTCCTTAGCGTGATACTGAATCGAGTAACGCATGATCGCCATTCTCTGACACACCAGATAACATCTCCCTCTGTACCTCACCAGCTCCCAGTACTGTACTCTTAAATGGGGCAAGAATTGAATGTTCATAAACACTCCGAACAGTACAACATCCTCCACTCGCACATCTGGGTAATAATACAGTGTAAACCAAAGTATCAATAATAAAGTATCAATTATCAATACTAAACAATTACTTTAGGTATTCTTATATTTATGACAAAGCTTCTTTATGTATTAATGGCAATAAAGCGTTACTTTGATGTGATATGTAGAAGAAGGAAGAGATGAAATGCACAGCTCGAAAATTGATGAGTATTGAATTCACTACACACACACACACACACACACACACTGCAGATTTTAATATTGCACGCGGCGCCAAATCATCTTGTGGCAGCAGTCCCTGAAGCACGAATATAATGGGTGTGGAGAGCCTCAACCCCACCAGTGACGCACCTCCTACCGCATGTAACTACGCCTCGCCGTCACCCTGGCCACTCACGGTAAGCATGTCAGTGTTTGGTACCTTTAGTATGGAGAAATTGGTATTGCTTCGTAATGACAACGGGCAGATGTCGGTCGAATTCGTGTTTCAAGATTATTTCGTGGTCTTTACTTGATTGCTTCATGTATGTGTTATGTGCCTAAACATGAAAATTTCTGCCTGAGAATTCGTACAAATTATTCATGGGCGAGTTCCATAAAACTAATGTTCACTTTTCAAATTGAAAGAAAAACGTACATAGTCAGGCTGTATGTTAGAGAGAGAGAGAGAGAGAGAGAGAGAGAGAGAGAGAGAGAGTGTGTGTGTGTGTGTGTGTGTTTGTGTATGTGTGTGTTACCATAGTCGCAAGCAAAACCATCTCTCCCTGGCATGCCCTCCACAAGGACGCCGCCAACACCTCACCAACGGCCAACGGACTGAGGCGGAGCTCCCTGGACCATGACTCGTTACCCTGTCCACCCAACTAACCTCATTGACCGAGCCAGATTCGTATCCATGTGGTTAAGTGGAAAATCCATTCGCATGATCGCCCGGGAGAACAGCGTCAGCCCATCCACAGTGTACAGGTGGATCAACAGATGGAGCCAGGAGCGAAATATTTACAATCGACCTCGTACATGGAATATTATGGTGCACCCTTCAATGGCGTATCCGTACGGGTTTTACTTCCAGTGATTAGCGACTCGTCTTTGCCGTTTTATTCAGCGTTGGTGTCCACGGTCATCCCAACTTAACAAAATTCTCGCCATCATCACAGCCCGTCTTGAACATTGTTACTAGTAGTAGTAGTAGATGTTTATTTATTTATTTATTTTATTTTTTCGTGTATACGAGGAAATTATGTTCTAGGGTAACAAAGAGGCTAGAAAAAAAAAAAAAAAAAGATTAATAGAAGCCTAGTAAAAGTGCCAGTCCCCAAAAGATGAGCCTTGCTTCAGAAACCTTCATATCAGACAGCCTCATATTTTCCTTTAATTTGTTGCCCAACACAGGATGTCATGGTGGTGGTGGCGGCAGTGGTGGTGGTGGTGGTGGTGGTGGTCAGGATAGCCAAGTATGCGAGACGTAGCCTCTGATATATATGCACGAGTCTCCTTTTTTGTTTCTCTTTAGTGCATCTTCCATTTCTTTGCCTTGCATCTTTTGCTCGCATTCTCCTTATCTCCGTCGCAATTCCACTTTTTCCATATCATTCCCAATGTTTTTTTTTTTTTTTTTTTTTTTTTAGTTTCCTCCCATCTCGATTCATGCTCTGTTCTAAATTATCTGTGCACAGAAGTACGATTGGTGTAAAGCCTAGTGACGATCAGCCACCAAAATATTTCAAATAAAATGAACTTGGTTTGTTACACGATAATCAAAGAAACGCAATAAACTGTAGGATAGAAAGGCAATGTACTTTTAATGATGAAATTCCTACATCCGCTTGTGTAGTGGTGATGGTGGTGGCGGTGGTACAAGTAGTAGTAGTAGTAGTAGTAGTAGTAGTAGTAGTAGTAGTAGTAGTAGTAGTAGTAGTAATAGTAGTAGTAGTAGTAGTAGTAATAGTAGTGGTAGTAGTAGTAATGTGAAGTTATCAAGAATTCTAAATAAAAGGGTATTGAAGGGTGACTGAAGGAAAATAAAAAACGAAGCCACACCTTCAACCTTAAGTACTTGTGTCTGGAACTTTTTTCTGTATATTTTTTTAAGCCGAACACCGCCAGAGCCTGAATAAAAAAAAATATATATATATATATATATATATATATATATATATATATATATATATATATATATATATATATATATATATATATATATATATATTGCAGATGGTGTCTGGCGTCTTCTTAATGAAGATGTTCTTCCTGATTAGTCAGTCATCACTAACTGCTGCGCTGTTGGGTCAACCCGCAGGTAAATAACATTGTATTTCATTATTTTCATTTTACATTTCCAAGTTAATTGCATGGATTTTTCATGTTTGTTTCACATGACAGGAAATTAAAAGGGCTTATTTATTTTTTATATTCTATATTTTAAATTTAGTTTGATAATTTTCGCATGCTGAGTTTTCCCCCACAGCAATGAAAACACCAGAAGAGCTTGGGATTGTGGCAGTGATTGTATCCCAGATGCAATGTCCGACGATCTTCTTGTTGAACAACCCAAGAAAAATTCCTCTTGGGTTCATAAAGGTATATACTTTTGTATTACGTAAAACCTTGCAACACCTCTACATTTCTGCACTGTATCTAGAAGGGAGGCATGGCGACTTAAGTAAGCTGTGTGATAATAATGTCGATAAGTTCAGGCGATAGTGTTTCTATCGTCGGCATCTCCTTTAGGAGTTGGAAGAGTCCCTCGTGCCAATGGGTATCAGTTTCTTCCATGTGTCAGCTGACAACCAGCGCGAAAATGTAACACAGACTTACCTGTGGCCGGTGGTGGACAATGTTCGGCAGGTAAGACAACTGTGATGTGTTCGTGTGTATGGTCAACCTTCACCTGCTGCCATTCAGTCTGCTGTTTTCAAGAGAAAGACATTAAACCATAACACTCAACACCCGCAGATGGGTGATGCGTTGCACTGTCTGATGTTGGTGGTGGTGAGTGATGACCCAGCCTTCCTCGCCGCCTTCGCTCACCTGTCACTCAGACGTCACGCCCTCAGGTGGTCCACGAGGATCCTTGTCCTCACTCGCCTTCCTTTCAGCCACCTTGACGGTTTGCACGGCCTTCTCTCCAACAAGAACGCTATGCTGCTCCGAGTGCAAGGGGAGACTGAAAAACTCAGGTGATGAGATATAGCGTTAGCATTTAAAAGTTGTAGTTTAGCTTGACATCTGTTAGTGAACTTGAAATTACCTTCAGTAACGTCGGAACGCCTCTGATTGGATGGATGCGGACATTCTGCAAACAAGTTGGCATGTGTGTGTGTGCATGTGTGTGTGTGTGTGTGTGTGTGTGTGTGTGTGTGTGTGTGTGTGTGTGTGTGTGTGTGTGTGTGTGTGTGTGTGTGTGTGTGTGTGTGAAAATTCTTGTGAAAGTGACTGTTAATTAAAAGTTCAACTCTCACCCTAGTGTTGGTGTGCACATCTCGACGCCATACAGCCCACCCACAAACATTCCCAGGAATGTCGCCACCTGGACGGCCAACGCAAGGTGGACTGCTGCCTCCAGCTTCCGGCTTTTTCCGGAAAAATTTTTGCGGTTAGTGTTCACCAATATTCTCTTTTACTGTTATATATTGCATCTTAAAACAAGTGCATCTTACAAAAATCAAAATAGCTATAAAATAAAACATTTGTTATCCTCAAACCCGAAACTAATCGGTGCACGTACATAGATTTAATCCAGCGCCGACGCTCACAGTAGCGATCGAACAGATGGCACAGAGCATGGTGCGGTGGGTGGAAGACCCCGCCGCCCCTAAGGGACGCCGTCTTACCTACTCTGGACCTTTGGACGAATGCATCAAGTTTTACAGCAAAGGAATGAATTTCACGTGAGTTGAACAAGATAAATAACATGACAGTAAATTTCGTCACATCTGCTTTAGTGCACTTGATTCAGATTGGGTTCCGTTGCACAGGTACAAGTACACGGTATCTCCAGAGAGGATCTACGGCGGAATGTTGCCTAATGGATCGTGGACGGGCCTGATGGGAATGCTGCTGGGAGAGGTGAGGGAGACTAAAGTGTTTAATATTAATATGTGTCCAGCATGACCCAGAGTTTACATTACAATATCCTCAAGTACTCTGGAGAAGTTATTGCGAACTTAAATCTAATGAGATATTCTTCTAACCATAATACAGTATTTCAATTGCCAACGTTCTTTTGCTTTAACCTGGTCTTAACACACAGTTCACAACGCTTCCAGGAGGTGGTCTTCATCGCGGTGCCCTATATACTATCACCACAGCGGGCCTCGATCACCGGCTATACAACCCCCGTCTTCTTCGGAAATGTAAAGATAGTTAGTGGACTCGGAGGACTAGAGATAGATCCGTGGGGCTTCCTGCTGCCCCTTACGCCCCTGGTGTGGGTGTCCACCTTGGCGGCGCTGTTGGTTGTGGTGGTTGTCCTAAAGTCATTTCCCTCCTGTCTGCCCGGCAAGACGCAAGGCGACGGTGACTTACCAACCAACTCCTTCAGCTCTCTCCGCATCATCCTGCAGCAAGGTGAGGCTTCGGCGACAGTACCAGCCAGTCCTGTCAAGTGACTGCCTTTCGTTCCTTAATAATATTGTTTTACTCCCAAATCAGACGTCGAGTTGTCAGCGAAGTGGTGGTGGTGGGAACGTCTGATGATTGGCTTATGGATGCTGATGACGCTGGTGCTGACGAAGAGCTACGCCGGCAACCTCATGTCCCTACTGGCCGTGAGGTACTTCCCGCAGCCCTTCCAGACACTTAGGGACGTCCTGGATCACCCGCACGTTTCCATGATATGGCAGAAGTACTCCAGGAATGAACAGTTTTTAAAAGTTAAGTGGAATGAACGGGAGCTGAATGCAGGTCAGTGGTTGTCTCTCTTACACCGGAGACACTTCATGAGTTATCCAGTCTAAGAAGTTCTGTACATCTTATCGAACGTCAAATGTAAGACATATTCAATACAATTATCTACGAACTTATACAGTACTTCGACACTTCCCATCAGGATGCTGAGTCTGGGGTGTACAGGGAAGTGGCGGACCTGGAGAAGGAAGGTCGCCTCGCCTTCCACACACAAGGACAGTTAGTGAAGACCTTCGACACCCTAGTGAGAACCGAGGACCACGTGCTGGTTGAGGTGGACATCACCATCTGGAACTTGTTAGCCATGGACTTCTCTCAGAAAGGTACAAGGAGGTGACCAAGATCGTTTTTCGCCGTCATGAGAGGTTATGCACCATTGGTGTGATATTGTCGTTGTAATGAAATCCTATGGAATCTAGCTAAAAGTTTACTGAAGCTTATCACATTATGAAAATAATATTGATATAATTTGTACTGATGGATGAACGAAGCGAATCTCTCTCTCTCTCTCTCTCTCTCTCTCTCTCTCTATCTAGGTCTATGTGATTTCTATGTATCCAGAGACGGATTTCTGCCATTCTATTCCTCCCTGCTGAGCCAGAAGACCAACCCCATCATTGACGGACTCAACCCTTGGTAACTTTCCTTCAAAATATATCGAATTTGTTATCGTATTCCATTATTTACAAGCACATCGTTACTTCAACATAATTCAATGTAAACACTGACACATTTAAATCATACAACAACGAGTCAGAGCGTAAAACTTCAAAATAACAGATAACAGACCACGTAATTTTTAATCTGGTCTAAGTGACTGCCACCTTCTGTTGGCTTTTCTTCTTCTTCTTCTTCTTCTTCTTCTTCTTCTTCTTCTTCTTCTTCTTCTTCTTGCCCTTAGCCAGAGTTCTTCATAAACTATAATAATAAATAAAAGATAAATAAGTGAAAACTCAAGCTATTAATAGTATAGATGGATTAAGATCAAATTGACTAAAAGGATCAGCGTATAGTCAAGTGCTTTCCCAACGACGTGCAGGGTGTTGGCTCTCAGGGAATCAGGACTCATGGATCACTGGACGTCTGACATTCCTAACTCTACTAAATGCATAACTGTCCCGGAGAAGCTTTTGATTACCACCGCCTTCTCCGTCAGCAGCCTCTGGGTAAGGGCGAGCTGTCTGTTTGACTATGTAGTGTTGGGTGTGCACCCTCTGAATGATAATGATGATGATGATGATGATGAAGGTAGTGGTGGTGGTGGTGACAGATAAAAAGGAATCCAGTTTAAAGAAAGAGAGCATCACCACCACCAACACCACCACTTGTAAATACAGGTAACATCAACATCAGCAGCAACAAAACAACAATAAGAATAACAACAACAACAACAACAACAACCATATTCCTAATAACAATAACATTAGCAACAACTCTAAACATTTCCACCACCGCTGCAGGGAGTGTTCGTGGTGCTGGCTAGCGGAGTGGCTGCAAGCCTGATGGTCTGGGTGGCTGAGCTGCTCATCAGACACCTTCAGGAGTACTAACCCTCCTACTCGCATCTTCGCCGACCTCAGTAAAGTAGTACATTATCTTGGGATGTATTCTGCGCCATTTAAACTAACAATCATAATATGGTTGTAAGCGTTGAAATGTTTTGGTTGTACATCCTATGCTGGTCTAATAAACAGATGTCTTAAGGGAAAGATAATTTCTATGCGATTTTTTTCTCGAAATTACTTATTTAACTCAGTGTAGATGTAATGCACTACGAGACACGTGTATGTAGTCTGTAACTTCGCTGCATCCGAAGTGAACGTTGCACACACACACAGACAGACACACACACACACACACACACACACACACTGTAGCTATTAGTCATGTATGATTCACAACTCAAACACCGTTTAATAAATGAACATGCAGTCAGAAATAAAAAGGAAGCGCAGAGCTTCACATCCAGCAGTCCGGCGTGCCACCTGTCCCCGCACACTATCACCAGCAGAGCATCAAGACCACGTGCACGGTAAAGAACACATCTATGGCAAATTCCTCAACTAAATTACTTAATAGGACAGAAAAGGACTGATAATCAATCCCTCAACAGCTGCCGAGGACCAAAGTGGACGTGGTGTTCAGGTGACGATGACTCAAGCTCTCTTCCAGCCAACAGATCTCAGGAAACGCAGCAAATTTATTTCCATGTGGTTCAGTGGGAAATCTACTCGCACTATCGCTCGGGAGACAGGCGTCAGTCCGTCCACAGTCTGCAGGTGGATTAACCGGTGGCGCAATGAGGGCAGCTTGTACAATAGGCCTCGTTCTTACTTAGTACACTGGCCTCTCTCTGCTCGTAGGCAGGTTATGAGTCTTTATCTGAGGAGTGCATTTCTTCACAGCCATAACGGTTGTGTTTATCTGCATCCTAATGTTGCCCGTTGATGTTCCCCATAATAAACATCCATTTCGTGTTATAATAAAGTAACTTAATTTTTTTTCAAACCAAACTTTTACAATGCATAATGTTAGATGAAATACGTGTTATATAGATACTATATTGGATTATTTACCATATTTGAGGAAATATGGCAAACTTTCATTCATTTCACAGGACACCCATCAGAAGTAATGATGCATAAAGCGCCTTGAAGTAAATTACTGAGATTGCACTGTTCATACGAACAGAGAACGTGTGGCAGGAGCAAGACACAAAGCACACACACACACACACACACACACACACACACACACACACACACACACACACAGATATATATATATATATATATATATATATATATATATATATATATATATATATATATATATATATATATATATATATATATATACAGTTAACGAAAGTCGGTGAGATTCTGTTTTAAAATAAATGGTTTTGCACAAACTACAATATTATAATATGGTTACTTAAGTTTCTCATTTTCTTTGCATCAGTGGTCATCATTTATAGTTTGTGATATATTTTGTTTACATTTCCTTCGAAGTTTCAAACTGAGGAAAAACTTGCAAAAGGAACATATGCATTGAACTAACGGTGATATAATTGTACCTGTTTTTCATTACACTATTGTCAGTGAAGATACATAATTGATAATTTTTAGCTAATTAATATACCTAAGTGCAAATTACTTTTGAAATATTCATTATGTCTATGTATACATTACAATAAAAAAGCTATAAATACACTCCCTGGTGTTACAATGCGTCTCCATGAATGAATAACAAATTCCTTGGTTTGTTTCACCGTTCAGATGGTGGCCGTCGCCTTCCTAACGTGGCTATTCTTCCTCAATACACAGTCCCTGCGGTCCGCTGCACTGCTGCGTCAGTCCTCAGGTAGATGTCAATCATCACAATGTCCTCGAATGTGCTGAATGAAGAACAATATTCCTGTACTTGGCCACTGAATAACACTTCATTTATCAGTTCATTCACGCACCCGCGTGTCACTGTTCTCCATTGCGATAGAAAGCACAGCACCAGAAGCACTAGCAGCGGTGCAAGACGTCTGGGCGTCACAGCGTCAGTACCAGTGTCCGGCGCTGCTCTTGTCGGACAACCCTAGCCAGGTTGCTCTAACATTCGTGAAGGTACGTCACTCGTCGAGGCGAGTAAAACCTTTTCCTTATTCGAGAACTGAAAGACTGTATTGGCAACATTTCACTGGATGACCATCATTACTCTCCAGGCGGCTTTTTCAGGAGGCCGAGGAGAAGCTTTCGCCACGCGGCATCGTCGTCTTCCTGGTGACCCCTCAACATAGGCAGGGTAACGGAACGCTGGTGTATCTCAGGGCGATGGTCGACAAGGTTCGCCAGGTGGGTCATTCTCACGTAAATTGTATGTATTATTGTTTTCAATTACTTGTTGCTAACAAATTAATTATGTTTTCAAGAAGCAATCATATTCTTACAACTTTGCTCACAGATGGGAGGGGTGTGGCACTGCCTGTTGGTGGTGGTGGTGAGTGATGACCCAGCCTTCCTCTCCGCCTTCGCTCACCTGTCACTCAGGCGTCACGCCCTCAGGTGGTCCACAAGGATCCTTGTCCTCACTCGCCTCCCCCTCGGCCACCTTGACGGCCTGCATGGCATTCTCTCCAACAGGAACGCCATGCTGCTCCTCGCTCACCGAGGCCAGAAAACAAGGTAACCTCAATGGTCATAACAGCAGTATCCGTTTCTAATGAGGAAAGACGGTTAGTTATGAGCACTGTCTTGCATCGCAACCCAGACATAAATGCCTGAGTGAGCTAATGTTTATGAAGACACTAAATATACCAAAATTTACAATTTATTTTATTTATTTATTTTTATTTTTTTTATTTATTTTTTTTCATATACATGATTATACAGGGTGTGCCGGGAGGAAAATCGTGTATTCACAGAAATTAAAGATCAGATCATTCTAAGTAGGAAATATTCCATAATCAAGTTCTTTTAACGCCGTGGTTTAGAAGTAACAGGACATTTAAATATGAAAGCGCATCATTGGCAAGTGGCTGAACCCGGGCCGTCTTGCAACGCCCAGCTGGTCACTGTTGCCTTATAGCGTTCGTTACGTTTTAGCTATTATTTGCTACAACGATGCGCTGCGTCTTTTAATTCAATTATATCTTTATTTATGAAAACCTTGACGTGTAGTCAAGATCCTTATGATGCCAACGCCCACCACTGCTGCCCTCTCCTCCCGCCCTCCCTGTCGACAATTCTTAGCTCGTTCATATTAATATGTCCTGTAACGTCTGAACTATGACCATTAAAAGCATTTGACTATAGATTCATAGAATATTTCCGACTCAGAATGACTTGAACTTTCATATCTAAGAATATGTGACTTTCCTTCCGGGACATCTGCATAATTGGTATAGAAGCATATTGTGACTGCAACATACAAACAGGGATGTTGGTGTGTACGTTGCAACGCCGTTCAGCCCCACCACCACCCGTCTCAGGAGGGTCGCCAGCTGGTCCCCTGACAAGACCTGGAGACAAGGTCTCCAATCACAGCTTTTTCCAGAAAAATTTATTGTGTTGGTGGAATACACGTATTATGTTTGTGTGAATACGTTCCAACATCTCAAACAGCTCAGATTTTCCTTAATGTGTCAGCGTTCGTAATAAAGAAATAATAATAATTTGCGAACAGATTCCCTTCAGCACCAACGTTGACGGTAGCGGTGGAGTTCATGCCTCACCACACCCTCACGTGGGTGGAAGACCAGCTCGCCACGGAGGGACGCCGTCTTCACTACACTGGCGCCATGGCAAAAATTGTGGAATATATTTCTTTAGGAGTTAACTTTACGTAAGCTTTTAATGTGTTTTCTTTGGCTGTTCCAAAGTCAGGCTTAATCACAGAACTGAAATATCATAAATGAACATGTCAGCACGGTGCTATAGTGGTGGTGTATGAGTTAACGCGCTTGGCCCACACCCAAGAAAGAGTATCTCATGTTCCGGTCCCCACCCAGGCTAGGCGGAAAAAATAAAGGTTTATATGCTATTTTCCCTCATTATGATTATTATTCTTGTTCCCCTTCTTTTATGTTGTATCCCACTGTTCACCTGTCAGAGATAATATTCGGATGCAAGCCGAAGAATAATGATCATGAAATTTTACAGAAAAGCACAACTGATGTTTTCACACAACCTAATGCAGCTTCCCAATACGCAGGTACAGGTATGTGCTGTCCCCCGACAGGACGTTCGGCACAAAAATTCCTGACGGGTCCTGGACCGGCATGATGGGCATGGTGGTGCGGGAAGTGAGTCAGTCTTGTTTCGGTCATGAGCGCATGTTTTATTAAGCCGTTCTTTATTAAGAGTGCAATATAAGTATAACGTGACACGTTTCTTTCAAAGCGTCATTTGTGTTGTTGCAGGAGGTACATTTCGCTGCAGGACCCTTCATGTTATCACCAGAGCGAGCAGCAGCCGGCGATTATACCGTGGCGGTCTGGAATGGAGACGTGAGGATAGTAAGCGGACTGGGAGGTCTGCAGATAGACCCTTGGGGCTTTATGTTGCCCTTCACGCCCCTCGTGTGGGAAGGTGCCCTAACTGCACTGCTAGGGGTGACAGCCGTGCTACAAGTGCTCTCCTCTTGCTTACCTGGCAAGGCGCTATGCTTCAGCCCTGTCCGCGTTCTCCTGCAGCAAGGTGAGGCATTGGGCCCCTTCTGACTTGTGTCTTTAAGGATTCTGTGTATTCAGGGAGCAGCAGTGCCTAATTAAGACTAACTGCCTCACTCACTCCCAACGCAGACGTGGTGTGGCCCGTGGAGTGGTGGTGGTGGGAGCGTCTGGTGCTGGCGCTGTGGATGCTGACGACACTTGTGCTGACGAAGAGCTACGCCGGCAACCTCATGTCCCTGCTGGCCGTGAGATACGTGCCGCAGCCCTTTCAGACACCAAGGGACGTTCTCAACGATCCTCACGTCGCCATGATATGGCAGAAGTATTCCAAGAATGAACATTTTCTGAGAGTAAGCGAAACGCATTTTTAATGCTAGAATATATGGCAAACATTAACAAGACTATATATGATTTTCATGGTTGCATGTTAATTCAACCTTTAGTCAGTTCAACCCTGATGAACTCGATCACGGTATTTTTTTTTTTTTTTTCTTCGTCATCTCCACCCTGGTTAAGTCAACCCTTGTCAACTCAACCCGTGGCCAACTCAACCCCTAGCCAATTCAACCCATAGTCAACTCAACCCATATCCAATTCAACCCATGGTCAACTCAACCCATAGCCATCTCGACCCTAAGCAATTCAATTTCGATTAACTCAACCTTGGACACATCAACCGGCATATTAAGCTATGTTTTGTCTACTATATCAAGTTATGCTCTTTCTCTGATAGTAGGTTACGAGTATGTTCTTTCTGTCTCATCCTAGACTATGTTCTTTGTTTCATATCAGGCTGTGTTCTAGGCAGGTTTTGATTTGTCCTGGGTTGAGTTGACCAATGGTTGAACTCACCGCCCACCGATTTTTATTCATAATTCTTTCTTCAGACTGCAGAGTCCGGTGTCTTCCGCGAGGTAGCAGAGCTGGAGGAGAAGGGTCGCCTCAAGTTCCTGATCCAGGAGCAGTTCCAGGAAAGCCTCGACACCTTGGTGAGGGCCGGACACCACGTTCTCATCGACATTGAAAATGCAATCAAAAGCTTGGTAGCTTTAGACTTTTCCCAAAAAGTTAAGTGTTCAAAATTTACCGATTAAGGTCAAATTCTCTCTCTCTCTCTCTCTCTCTCTCTCTCTCTCTCTCTCTCTCTCTCTCTCTCTCTCTCTCTCTCTCTCTCTCTCTCAACTTGCCATGTATTCCCACAGGTCGCTGTGAGTTCTACGTGTCCAGAGATGGGTTTCTGCCATTTTCTTCTTCTATAATAAGTCAGAAAACGAATCCCATCATACAAGGTATCAATCCAAGGTATGATTATACTTCGATAAAAAAAAAATATATATATATATATATATATATATATATATATATATATATATATATATATATATATATATATATATATATATATATATATATATATATAAGTAGCTAATATTTAAATATTAGCTTTTGCTGTTTTGTTACAACTTTCTATTTAATACGAGCATCAAGTAGTCAATGAATGTAATAACAAACTTGTCTGAGAGCTGGTGCTCGTCATATAAAGGGCTGAAGAAAACTCTTGTTCCTCTGGTGTCTACTGTGCTAGTACACAGACAATGTTGAGGCCGGCTGATGAGGCGACGATTCAAAAGCACCAACCAGTGACAAAGGCAGGTAAAGATGGAACAAGAGAGACGATATGGCCACAAATGCACAAACAATTGGCCACCACCACAAATTTGGCAACGAATAAGAACAAAAGAGGACAATCCGACGGGGTAACACAGCATAGGGAAGCAGAAATATATATTATCGTGCAGGACAGAAAATACAGGAAAACAAATACAGACTTGATTAATTAAAGAAAAAAAAAGAGGAAGGTACCACAAAAAAGACAAAAACAGACTAAACGCATGGGCAGGTGATAGATGAAGACGAAGGAACCTTGAAAGGAGGAGCAGTGAGTGGAAGAGCAACAGGGATGTCAGTAGCCAAACTTTTTGATACCTTTCTGAGCAGGGCGAGATGCTTGATGTTTGCTTATGGTCTGTTAGGTCAAGATGATTTCCTTTGCTACCATTCACGAGAGAATAAACTGTCACTATCAGCGAGTTGAAATTTTGCAGCCATCTTGATGTGTAAATTTACCCTCTCCTCTGATAGTGCCAGAAACGTTCGTGAATATTTTGAAATGTGGTAACAATAACTTTGACATATCAGGGTTCTACAACAGCACGCAAAATTCTGAAAAATCATAAAACTAACATTTATCTACATCAGAAACAAACAAATGTATTTCAGTAGTTATCTTGTGGATATGTGAGTCAAAAGAACCCGTGACTAGAGTCAACAAGACCATTTGCGGTTGGACTGCGAGGAATAAGTGCATTAATAAATTTTGAATTTCTGGCAGAAAATTTTTAATATCAATGAAAAGAATCAGCACCGTTACCTACAGTGAGGATTTTAAGAGTTGTCAAGGACAAGTAATCTAAGAATGCACAAGCAAAGGCAAGTCAAGGCCGGGCAAAGGAGACCATGATTATTATGGTTTCCAAACTTTTTTTTACAGGAGAGTTGATTTATCATTCTCACCAATCTATATGACAATCTTAGCAAGAACAATATTTCAAGGGAGTGCACGATTGGAATGTAGAATCATTAGGCTCTACCATTTTTGTTCCAAGATCAAATGTTTTCTACAAGCGACGTAGCATTACTGGAGATGGGTGTCTCGTCATATTTATGAAAGCATGCATGCTCCCTTCTTTGGCGACATCCCTTATCACTTTCCACAATACCACAGGGTGATGTCTCTCAAGGAATCAGGACTCCTCAAGTATTGGGCACAGGACGTACCTAATTTCACTCGATGCAACAATGTGCCCAAGACAGTGGCACTCTCCACCACTCTCTCGATTAGTAACCTTTGGGTACGTGTACATGCATGTATAATGTTTCTTGATACTTATTCTTCACCTTCATAACGATGATTATGATAACAATGGTCCTAGTCCCATAAACTTCCGCTTTGCGTTGCAGGGAGTGTTTGTGTTGCTGGCCAGTGGTCTGACTGCCGGGCTGGTGGTTTGGTGTCTTGAGCTGCTCAACAGTCTCGCCAAGAAATCCTCATAGGAAAAGTTGTGACCAACGCGATGTCTTGCATATTTCACCACCAATGTCAAGAGAATTGCTCCAAAACTTCTTTTAATACAACAAATGAAAAGTAATCAAAAAACATTTCACACACACACACACACACACACACACACACACACACACACACACACACACTGCAGCTGTTATTCATTGATAACTTGCCACGCCATCCCCAGACGCAGCATGAATAAAAAGGTAGCACACGACTTCGCATCCAGCAGTCTGGCGCGCCACCTCTCTCAGTGCACTCCCACTTCAGCATCAAGACCACGCGCACGGTGAGGAATACACCAACGACAGAATGGTCCTAAACTAACCACAGAACAAGGATGTGGAGTTGCAAATCGTAGTAATTAGATTTTCCATTAAGTTATTAAGCTAGAGAGAACAGGAGTGAGTCAATCCCTCAACAGCTGCTGAGAACCAGAGTGGAGTGGACGTGGTGTTGCAAATATAGATCGTAGTAATTAGGTTTTGCATTAAGTTATTTAGCTAGAGAGAAAAGAAGTGGGTCATCCCTCAACAGCTGCCGAGAACCAGAGTGGAGTGGACGTGCTGTTCCCGTGACCATGACTCGAGCTCCCTTTCAGCCAACCGACTTGAGTGAACGCGCCAAATTTATTTCCATGTGGTTCAGTGGAAAGTCGATTCGCGCTATCGCCCGAGAGACAGGCGTCAGTCCGTCCACAGTCTGCAGGTGGATCAACCGGAAGAAGAAAGAAGGAATCTTGTACAATCGACCGCATCGTTACTTAGTACACTGGCCTCTGTCAATAATTGATCAGAGTCTTTACCTACAGAATGCATTTCTTCAAAGTTATAATAGTTGTGTTTCTCTCTATCCCCATATTGACAACTTACGATTTCCATTACAATTAACCAATATTTGGCTTATAAAAAGTTACACATATAGAATATTTCTGTATCGTAACTGTGATCTCACAATACCAAGTTTCATTCCTTATAGCAACGTTCATACAGTTTGTTAGGTATCCATCATAAGTAATGCTGCATAAAGTGCCTCGAAGTAGAATATAGAGAAAAGAGACTGCACTGCTCATAAACAACGTGTAGCAACGGGAGCAAGACAAAGCCAAAGGTCATCAATACACCGGATTTGCACCGCTTTTTGTAATAAGTTTTCGGCTGATGTTTTCGTAGAGCCTAAACTACTGGAATGTGTTTTCTCTTCTGAACGCTTACTGGCAATTCAGCGTTAAAGAGAGTTTATCTCGTCATTCAATTCTACCCGTCTACTGTTAATCATTTCATGGCAGGGCGTCACTGAATAACTGTTACAGGTTGTTACAGGTTTTCAAATAATTATTCATTCCTTCAAGTGTGAAGTTCTTGAATTAAACATAATGGTAAAGGGCGCCTCGCGTTTGTTCCGTCAGTTTTTTTATCCTTGAGTATTGCTACTACTATTATTAAACAGCAAAAGCAATTTAAACTTTTATTATGCCTATACATTACAATCAGAAAGCTATCAGCACACTCCCTGGTGTTCCAAGACTTCCCGTTCAAAGCGTCTCCATGAATGAATAACAAATTGCTTGGTTTGTTTCACCGTTCAGATGGTGGCCGTCGCCTTGCTAACGTGGCTATTCTTCCTCAATACACAGTCCCTGCGGTCCGCTGCACTGCTGCGTCAGTCCTCAGGTAGATGTCAGCATCACAATGTCCTCGAATGTGCTGAATGAAGAACAATATTCCTGTACTTGGCCACTGAATAACATTTCATTTATCAGTTCATTCACGCACCCGCGTGTCACTGTTCTCCATTCCGACAGAAAGCACAGCACCAGAAGCACTAGCAGCAGTGCAAGGCGTCTGGGCGTCACAGCGTCAGTACCAGTGTCCGGCGTTGCTCTTGTCGGATAACCCTAGCCAGGTTGCTCTAACATTCGTGAAGGTACGTCACTCATCGAGGCGAGTAAAACCTTTTCCTTATTCGAGAACTGAAAGACTGCATTGACAACATTTCACTGGATGATCATCATAACTCTCTAAGCGGCTTTTTCAGGAGGCCGAGGAGAAGCTTTCGCCACGCGGCATCGCCGTCTTCCTGGCGGCTCCTCAACACACGCAGGGTAATGGAACGCTGGTGTACCTCAAGGGGACGATCGACAAGGTTCGCCAGGTGGGTCATTCTCACGTAAAAACTGTATGTATTATTGTATTCAATTACTTGTTGCTAACAGATGAATTCCGTAGAAACAGATGAATTCTCTTTTCAAGAAACAATCACATCCGTACAACGTTACTCACAGATGGGAGAAGCGTGGCACTGCCTGTTGGTGGTGGTGGTGAGTGATGACCCAGCCTTCCTCGCCGCCTTCGGTCACCTGTCACTTAGGCGTCACGCCCTCAGGTGGTCCACGAGGGTCCTTGTCCTCACTCGCCTCCCTCTCAGCTATCTTGGTGGCCTGCACGGCCTTCTCTCCAATAGGAACGCCATGCTGCTCCTCGCGCACCGAGGCCAGAAAACAACAAGGTAATCTTAAATTTAACTTGCTAATTATATCAAAGTTTGTAAGAAAAAATATGATTTATGATATATATATATATATATATATATATATATATATATATATATATATATATATATATATATATATATATATATATATATATATATATATATATATATATATATATATATATAAAACACGTGTCGAATTAAATCAACTTTGGCAGAGTGACGTTTATTGATGCAACGTTTCGCCGTATGGCTGACGGCATTTTCAAGCTATAAAAAATAGGATACAAAGATATAATACGAGCTAAAAACGAATTAAAAAAAAAGTATATATATATATATATATATATATATATATATATATATATATATATATATATATATATATATATATATATATATATATATATATATATATATATTTTTTTTTTTTTTTTTTTTTTTTTATGTAGTAAGGACACCGGCCAAGGGCAACAAAAATAAAAATAAAAAAATGCCTCACTCTTGAAGGAGTTCAAGTCATAGGAAGGTGGAAATACGGAAGCAGGCAGGGAGTTCCAGAATTTACCAGAGAAACGGATGAATGATTGAGAATAATGGTTAACTCTTGCGTTAGAGAGGTGGACAGAATAGGGGTGAGAGAAAGAAGAAAGTCTTGTGCAGCGAGGCCGCGGAAAGAGGGGAGACATGCAGTTAGCAAGATCAGAAGAGCAGTTAGCATGAAAATAGCAGTAGAAGACAGCTAGAGATGCAACATTGCGGCGGTGTGAGAGAGGCTGAAGACAGTCAGTCAGAAGAGAGGAGTTGATGAGACGAAAAGCTTTTGATTCCACCCTGTCTAGAAGATATATATATATATATATATATATATATATATATATATATATATATATATATATATATATATATATATATATATATATATATATATACACACAGGGATGTTGGCGTGTACGTTGCGGTGCCGTTGAGCCCCATCACGAAACTCCCCAACAGAGTTGCCAGCTGGTCTGCCAGCAAGACTTGGACACAAACTCTGCAATCACAGTTTTTTCCGGACAAGTTTTTTGTGTTGGTAAAACATTACGTTTTTGTCAATAAGAGCTACTTAGTTTTCCTACATATACCAAAAACATCAAAAAGTTGTTTACAATGTAGTCTCAGCATTTCGTCCAAAAAAACACTTTTACGAGCAGATTCGCTTCAGCACCAACGCTGACGGTGGCGGTGGAGCTCATGCCTCACCACTCCCTCACATGGGTGGACGACCCGCTCGCCAAGGAGGGACGCCGTCTCGTCTACACCGGTGCACTGGATAAAAGCGTTACGTATCTTGCAAAAGCAATGAACTTTACGTAAGTTTTTCTTATGAATATTGTGCCAAGTTATTAGCCTGTCTCATCCGAGTCTTCCATAACGAGCATCCAGCACAGATTTTTTTTTATTTTTTTTTTTTATCCGAGTTGCCCTGATGAACTACGGCCAGGATGGTGGCTCGTAAGAGCAAACAGCTTTTGCCATTAGGGAACCGCTACACAAAGTAGATGCCTTCCCAACCTCAAACCAGTGTTAGGATTGGAACCAGCGCGTCTGAAGGTCGTGGTACAACTAAAAAAAAAAATAATAATAATAATAAATAAATAGAATGCGGGTATAATGAAAGAAAACATTCCTGCAGTGCAAGTTTTGATAATGTTTTTCACCAGTTTCACATAAATGGATAAGAGATTTTATGTGAATAATTTTCTCTATCACATCCTTACACAGCCTGCCAATACACAGGCACAGGTACGTGTTGTCCCCAGACAGGACGTTCGGCACTATAATGCCTGACGGCTCCTGGACCGGCATGATGGGCATGGTGGTACGGGAGGTGAGTGAAGCCTCTATGTTCACTCCTTCAGAGATATATACGTATGTATACTTTAAGGATTACGTTATGTACACTTTGACTTACGTTATCTTTAAGGCAATAAACTCAACCAATCACTCAATTACCCAAAAGATCTTAAGTCACTATAAGTCAATACAGCCGTGCGGTCCAACATTGCCCTTAAAAATGGAGTGCATTTTCACTGTATAATTTTCAAAGAATAATGAACGGGAGCTTGCCGTTGCAAGATGCAATGCAAATATAAAAACAAACTTTACTTATTCAAAACTTTTTTTTTTTTTTTTATTCAGGAGGTAGATTTTGGAGGTGTGCCCTTCATGTTGTCGCCAGCACGGGCAGCAGCAGGAGACTACACTGCGGTGATTTGGACTGGAAACGTGATGATACTTGGGGGGCTAGGAGGGCTTAAGATTGACCCGTGGGGCTTCCTACTGCCACTGACGCCCATAGTGTGGGCAGCCGCCCTGACGGCACTGCTGAGTGTGCTGGCCTTGCTGGAAATATTTTCCTTCAGTCTCTCCAGCAAGACGCTGCATCGCGGCGCCTTCAGCCCTGTCCGCGTCCTCCTGCAGCAAGGTGAGACGTCGGGGACCGTGCTAGGGCCATCCTGCTTGGGGCTCCCTTGCGTCTTAAAGGTTACCGTGCTCTCAGGGAGCAGCAGTCGTGCCCTAATGAAGACAAATTCTGCCTCACTCACTCTCAACGCAGACGTGGTGTGGCCCGTGGAGTGGTGGTGGTGGGAGCGTCTGGTGCTGGGGTTGTGGATGCTGACGACGCTGGTGCTGACGAGGAGCTACGCCGGCAACCTCATGTCCCTGCTGGCCGTGAGATACGTGCCGCAGCCCTTCCAGACTCTGAGGGACGTCCTGGACCACCCGAGCGTTGCCATGATATGGCAGAAGTATTCCAAGAATGAAGAATTTCTAAGAGTAAGTGAATGTAGGACAAGGCGAGAGATATATCATCTCTGTCTTTTGATTCCATTATAATGTAAGTTAACATCGATTTCTAAGAAATTGCTGACATTATTACTATAACTATACTTTATAAAAGTACTTTCAATATTATGCCTTGTTTTTTTTTTCTTTTCTGTGTCAAGGAGAACAGCCTAGGGCAATTTTTCTGTTTTATAGAAAATAGCCCGCACACCATGCCACTCCCATGAAGAATCAGAAGTATAGGAAACAGAGTTTACCAACATAAAAATAGATAAATAAAATGAAAGTGAGGATACTAATTAACTCTTGCATTAGTTAGGTGGAGAGAATTGGAGTGAGAGTAAGGAGCATGTCTTGTGCAGCGAGGTCGCCGGAGAGGAAGAGGCATGAACTTAGCAAGCTCTGAAGAGCAGTAACCATGGAAGAAACGGTAGAAGACAGCAAGGAGGTGCAACACCGCGGCGGTGACTGAGACAACCAATTAGGCAAAAGAAATCGAAAGGACGACAATCTTTTGAATCTACCGTGTTTAGAGGGATGTGTGAGTTGAACGTCCTCATAAGTCAGAGCAATACTTCATACATGGACGAGGCGTCTAAATGAAGTAGCAGTGAGGAGGACAAGTATTGCGGAAGGCGACACTGAACATGTAACTTCATGGAAACTGCTTCATTGCAAAAGATTCGAGATTTCTTATTTGGAAGGAGGGCAAGGATAGTAGAGCGTCAGTGAAGTAGAGGTGATAGTTGTCTGGAAGGTTGTGTCGAGTGTATAGAATAGATGATGAAATTGGAGTTTTGATGCAATGAACAACGCAAAGTTTGCCCTTTCCCAGTCTGGAATAATAATGAGATCACACGTTAGGAGTTCTGTAGTTTCGCTAAATACCATTTTTTCCCCAGGGTGTCCAGTCAGGTATGTTTCGAGAAGTGGCGGACCTGGAGGAGAAGGGACGCCTCAAGTTCCACACACAGACACAGTTTTCTAAGAGCCTTGACACCCTGGTGAGGGCCGGAGACCACGTTCTCGTCGAAATTGATAGTACTGTTAAAACATTAATGGCCTTAGACGTTTCCAAAAAAGGTAAATATTCTCTCTCTCTCTCTCTCTCTCTCTCTCTCTCTCTCTCTCTCTCTCTCTCTCTCTCTCTCTCTCTCTCTCTCTCTCTCAACTTGCCACGTGTTCCCACAGGTCGCTGTGACTTCTATCTGTCCAGAGATGGATTTCTGCCGTTTTCTTCTTCTATAATAAGTCAGAAAACGAATCCCATCATTCAAGGTCTCAGTCCAAGGTATGATTGTTGTTGAAATCTTTTCTAATAATATACAAATAATTAATACATAAACGTTGGCTATGATTGTTTTATTTTTGCTTTCTATAATTGCAAAGAATTATTTTCTACTTACTTACTAAATAAGAGTATCAAGTATTCCAAGTAACAACATTATCTTATCGTAGAGCAAATACTTTTTTTTCTCCTTTCTTCTTGTTTGTTTCCTAAGTATAGGTTGAATTGCTCTTCTTTTGCTGTCTTTCATTCTTTTTTTCTTCAGTATAATTTAATTTCTACAATACAAGCTTGAACCCTCATCATTGTGTATTACCCTCACAGGGTGATGGCGCTGACGGAATCTGGACTCTTCACCTACTGGGCGGAGGACGTCGCCAATTTCACTCGATGCAACAATGTGCCCAAAAAAGTGGCGTTCTCTACCACTCTCTCGTTCACTAACCTTTGGGTGCGTGTGTATTATAGAGAGAGAGACCACCTGTGCCATGCTGTTCAGTCTTAAAACAACCCTAATGACACTGATAAGACTTACGTTTCCGTGCTGTTACAGGGAGTGTTTGCATTGCTGGCGGGGGGTCTGACTGCTGGCCTGGTGGTCTGGTGCCTTGAACTTCTGAACCTACCCGCCAAGAAGTCATCATGGAAAACGGTGTGACCAACAGTGTTCATCCTGCTTCAAATGTTCTTCGCGACGAAATCTTAAAACTGGGTTTGTCATGCACTTTCCCATTTGAATTAAACGTCAGAATTAAGGAAAAAATGTTATTTTGTCCCCAAATTTGAATAAAGACCTTTTTTTTTTTTAGTTTATTCGGTGTCATGTTCATTTGAGCACTGTCCGGCCACAGTTGTGAGCTTATGTGATTCAGTTCACAGTTATCTTCTCCGCCAGTAAGGTGATGGACGCCAAATCTGAGCCGAGAAGCAACAGGTATGAGGAGCTCTGCAGGTGGTCCATACTGGGCCCCTTCTGACTTGTGTCTTTAAGGATACTGTCTATTCAGGAAGCAGCAGTGCCTAATGAATAACTTAGTATCACTCACTATAAACGCAGACGTGGTGTGGCCCACGGAGTGGTGCTACTGGGAGCGTTTGGTGCTGGGGCTGCGGATGCTGACGACACGTGCTGACGAGGAGCTACGGCGGCAACCTCATGTCCCTGCTGGCCGTGAGATACGTGCCGCAGCCCTTCCAGACACCAAGGGACGTTCTCAACGATCCTCACGTCGCCATGATATGGCAGAAGTATTCCAAGAATGAACATTTTATGACAGTGAGCGAAACGCATTTTTAATGCTAGAATATATGGCAAACATTAGCAAGACTATATATGATTTTCATGGTTCTATGTTAATTCAACCTTTAGTCAGTTCAACTTCCGTGAACTCGATCCCGATATTTTTTTTTTTTTTTTTTTTTTTGTCATCTCCACCCTGGTTAAGTCAACTCAACCCGTGGTACACTCAACCCCTAGCCAATTCAACGCATGGTCAACTCAATCCTATGGCCATCTCGACCCTGGGCAATTCAATTTCGATCAACTCAACCTCGGACAGCTCAACCGGTATATTAAGCTATGTTTTGTCTACCATATCAGGTTATGCTCTTTCTCTGATATAAGGTTCTTTCTGTCTCATCCTAAACTATGTCGAGACTATGCCTCGACACCCCGGTGAGGGCCGGACACCACGTTCTCATCGACATTGAAAATGCAATCAAAAGCTTGGTAGCTTTAGACTTCTCCCAAAAAGTTAAGTGTTCAAAATTTACCGATTAAGGTCAAATTCTCTCTCTCTCTCTCTCTCTCTCTCTCTCTCTCTCTCTCTCTCTCTCTCTCTCTCTCTCTCTCTCTCTTTCAACTTGCCATGTATTCCCACAGGTCGCTGTGAGTTCTACGTGTCCAGAGATGGGTTTCTGCCATTTTCTTCTTCTATAATAAGTCAGAAAACGAATCCCATCATACAAGGTATCAATCCAAGGTATGATTATACTTCGATAAAAAAAAAATATATATATATATATATATATATATATATATATATATATATATATATATATATATATATATATATATATATATATATATATATATATATATATATATATATATATATAAGTAGCTAATATTTAAATATTAGCTTTTGCGGTTTTGCTACAACTTTCTATTTAATACGAGCATCAAGTAGTCAATGAATGTAATAACAAACTTGTCTGAGAGATGGTGCTCGTCATATAAAGGGCTGAAGAAAACTCTTGTTCCTCTGGTGTCTACTGTGCTAGTACACAGACAATGTTGAGGCCGGCTGATGAGGCGACGATTCAAAAGCACCAACCAGTGACAAAGGCAGGTAAAGATGGAACAAGAGAGACGATATGGCCACAAATGCACAAACAATTGGCCACCACCACAAATTTGGCAATGAATAAGAACAAAAGAGGACAATCCGACGTGGTAACACAGCATAGGGAAGCAGAAATATATATTATCGTGCAGGACAGAAAATACAGGAAAAAAAAATAAACTTGATTAATTAAAAAGAAAAAAAAAAGGGAGGTACCACAAAAAAAAAGCCAAAAACAGACTAAACGCATGGGCAGGTGATAGATGAAGAGGAAGGAACCTTGAAAGGAGGAGCAGTAAGTGGAGGAGCAACAGGGATGTCAGTAGCCAAACTTTTTGATACCTTTCTGAGCAGGGCGAGATGCTTGATGTTTGCTTATGGTCTGTTAGGTCAAGATGATTTCCTTTGCTACCATTCACGAGAGAATAAACTGTCACCATCACCGAGTTGAAATTTTGCAGCCATCTTGATGTGTAAATTTACCTTCTCCTCTGATATTTTGAAATGTGGTAACAATAAATTTGACATATCAGGGTTTTACAACAACACGCGAAATTCTGAAAAATCATAAAACTAACATTTATCTACATCACCAATGTCAAGAGAATTACTCCAAAACTTCTTTTAATACAACAAATGGAAAGTAATCATTTCACACACATACACACACACACACACACTGCAGCTGTTATTCATTGATAACTTGCTACGCCATCCCCAGACGCAGCATGAATAAAAAGGTAGCACACGACTTCGCATCCAGCAGTCTAGCGCGCCACCTCTCTCAGTGCACTCCCACTTCAGCATCAAGACCACGCGCACGGTGAGGAATACACCAACGACAGAACGGTCCTTAACTAACCACTGAACAAGGATGTGGAGTTGCAAATCGTAGTAATTAGATTTTCCATTAAGTTATTAAGCTAGAGAGAACAGGAGTGAGTCAATCCCTCAACAGCTGCTGAGAACCAGAGTGGAGTGGACGTGGTGTTGCAAATAGAGATCGTAGTAATTAGGTTTTGCATTAAGTTATTTAGCTAGAGAGAAAAGAAGTGAGTCATCCCTCAACAGCTGCCGAGAACCAGAGTGGAGTGGACGTGCTGTTCCCGTGACCATGACTCGAGCTCCCTTTCAGCCAACCGACTTGAGTGAACGCGCCAAATTTATTTCCATGTGGTTCAGTGGAAAGTCGATTCGCGCTATCGCTCGAGAGACAGGCGTCAGCCCGTCCACAGTCTGCAAATGGATCAACCGGAGGAAGAAAGAAGGAATCTTGTACAATCGACCGCAACGTTACTTAGTACACTGGCCTCTGTCAATAATTGATCAGAGTCTTTACCTACAGAATGCATTTCTTCAAAGTTATAATATTTGTGCTTCTCTCTATCCCCATATTGACAACTTACGATTTCCATTACAATTAATCAATACTTGGCTTATAAAAAGTTACACATATACTCGTATAATATTTCTGTATCGTAACTGTGATCTCACAATACCAAGTTTCATTCCTTATAGCAACGTTCATACAGTTTGTTAGGTATCCATCATAAGTAATGCTGCATAAAGTGCCTCGAAGTAGAATATAGAGAAAAGAGACTGCACTGCTCATAAACAACGTGTAGCAACGGGATCAAGACAAAGCCATAGGTCATCAATACACCGGATTTGCACCGCTTTTTGTAATAAGTTTTTGGCTGATGTTTTCGTAGAACCTAAACTACTGAACTCTTCTGAACGGTTACTGGCAATTAAGCGTTGAAGAGAGTTTATCTTGTCATTCAATTCTACCTGTCTACAGTTAATCATTTCATGGCAGGGCGTCACTGAATAACTGTTACAGGCTGGACGACTTTTCAAATAATTATTCCTCCAAGTGTGAAGTTCTTGAATGAAGGATAATGGTGTTGGGCGCCTCGCGTTCGTTCCGTCAGTGTTTTTATTCTTGAGTATTGCTACTACTATTATTAAACAGCAAAAGCAATTAAAACTTTCATTATGCCTATACATTACAATCAGAAAGCTATCAGCACACTCCCTGGTGTTCCAAGACTTCCCGTTCAAAGCGTCTCCATGAATGAATAACAAATTGCTTGGTTTGTTTCACCGTTCAGATGGTGGCCGTCGCCTTGCTAACGTGGCTATTCTTCCTCAGTACACAGTCCCTCCGGTCCGCTGCACTGCTGCGTCAGTCCTCAGGTAGATGTCAGCATCACAATGTCCTCGAATGTGCTGAATGAAGAACAATATTCCTGTACTTGGCCACTGAATAACATTTCATTTATCAGTTCATTCACGCACCCGCGTGTCACTGTTCTCCATTGCGACAGAAAGCACAGCACCAGAAGCACTAGCAGCGGTGCAAGGCGTCTGGGCGTCACAGCGTCAGCACCAGTGTCCGGCGCTGCTCTTGTCGGACAACCCCAGCCAGGTTGCTCTAACATTCGTGAAGGTACGTCACCCGTTGAGGCGAGTAAAACCTTTTCCTTATTCGAGAACTGAAAGACTGCATTGGCAACATTTCATTGGATGATCATCATTACTCTCTAAGCGGCTTTTTCAGGAGGCCGAGGAGAAGCTTTCGCCACGCGGCATCGCCGTCTTCCTGGCGGCTCCTCAACACACGCAGGGTAATGGAACGCTGGTGTACCTCAAGGGGACGATCGACAAGGTTCGCCAGGTGGGTCATTCTCACGTAAAAACTGTATGTATTATTGTATTCAATTACTTGTTGCTAACAGATGAATTCCGTAGAAACAATCACATCCGTACAACGTTACTCACAGATGGGAGAAGCGTGGCACTGCCTGTTGGTGGTGGTGGTGAGTGATGACCCAGCCTTCCTCGCCGCCTTCGGTCACCTGTCACTTAGGCGTCACGCCCTCAGGTGGTCCACGAGGGTCCTTGTCCTCACTCGCCTCCCTCTCACCCATCTTGGCGGCCTGCACGGCCTTCTCTCCAATAGGAACGCCATGCTGCTCCTCGTGCACCGAGGCCAGAAAAAAAGGTAATCTTAAATTTAATTTGGTAATTATATCAAAGTTTGTGAGAAAAATATGATTTATATATATATATATATATATATATATATATATATATATATATATATATATATATATATATATATATATATATATATATATATATATATATATATATATATATATATATATATATATATATATATATATATACAAACAGGGATGTTGGCGTGTACGTTGCGATGCCGTTCAGCCCCATCACGAAACTCCCCAACAGAGTTGCCAGCTGGTCTGCCAGCAAGACTTGGACACAAACTCTGCAATCACAGTTTTTTCCGGACAAGTTTTTTGTGTTGGTAAAACATTACGTTTTTGTCAATAAGAGCTACTTACTTTTCCTACATATACCAAAAACATCAAAAAGTTGTTTACAATGTAGTCTCAGCATTTCGTCCAAAAAAAAAAAAACACTTTTACGAGCAGATTCGCTTCAGCACCAACGCTGACGGTGGCGGTGGAGCTCATGCCTCACCACTCCCTCACATGGGTGGACGACCCGCTCGCCAAGGAGGGACGCCGTCTCGTCTACACCGGTGCACTGGATAAAAGCGTTACGTATCTTGCAAAAGCAATGAACTTTACGTAAGTTTTTCTTATGAATATTGTGCCAAGTTATTAGCCTGTCTCATCCGAGTCTTTCATAACGAGCATCCAGCACAGATTTTTTTTTTTTTTTTTTATCCGAGTTGCCCTGATGAACTACGGCCAGGATGGTGGCTCGTACGAGCAAACAGTTTTTGCCATTAGGGAACCGCTACACAAAGTAGATGCCTTCCCAACCTCAAACCAGTGTTAGGATTGGAACCAGCGCGTCTGAAGGTCGTGGTACAACTAAAAAAAAAAATAATAATAATAATAAATAAATAAAATGCAGGTATAATGAAAGAAAACATTCCTGCAGTGCAAGTTTTGATAATGTTTTTCACCAGTTTCACATAAATGGATAAGAGATTTTATGTGAATGATTTTCTCTATCACATCCTTACACAGCCTGCCAATACACAGGCACAGGTACGTGTTGTCCCCAGACAGGACGTTCGGCACTATAATGCCTGACGGCTCCTGGACCGGCATGATGGGCATGGTGGTGCGGGAGGTGAGTGAAGCCTCTATGTTCACTTCTTCAGAGATATATACGTATGTATACTTTAAGAATTACGTTATGTACACTTTGACTTACGTTATCTTTAAGGCAATAAACTCAACCAATCACTCAATTACCCAAAAGATCTTAAGTCACTATAAGTCAATACAGCCGTGCGGTCCAACATTGCCCTTAAAAATGGAGTGCATTTTCAGTGTATAATTTTCAAAGAATAATGAACGGGAGCTTCCCGTTTACTCAAGATGCAATGCAAATATAAAAACAAACTTTACTTGTTAATTTTTTTTTTTTTTTATTTTTTTTTTATTCAGGAGGTAGATTTTGGAGGTGTGCCTTTCATGTTGTCGCCAGCACGGGCAGCAGCAGGAGACTACACTGCGGCGATAGGGACTGGAAAGGTGATAATACTTGGGGGGCTGGGAGGCCTTAAGATTGACCCGTGGGGCTTCCTGCTGCCCCTCACACCCATAGTGTGGGCATCCGCCCTGACGGCACTGCTGAGTGTGCTGGCCTTGCTGGAAATACTTTCCCTCAGTCTCTCCAGCGAGACGCTGCATCGCGGCGCCTTCAGCCCTGTCCGCATCCTCCTGCAACAAGGTGAGACCTCGTGGACCGTGCTAGGACCCGCCTGCTTGGGGCTGCCTTGCATCTTAACGATTTCCGTGCTCTCAGGGAGCAGCAGTCGTGCCCTAATGAAGACAAATTCTGCCTCACTCACTCCCAACGCAGACGTGGTGTGGCCCGCGGAGTGGTGGTGGTGGGAGCGTCTGGTGCTGGGTTTGTGGATGCTGACGACGCTGGTGCTGACGAGGAGCTACGCCGGCAACCTCATGTCCCTGCTGGCCGTGAGATACGTGCCGCAGCCCTTCCAGACTCTGAGGGACGTCCTGGACCACCCGAGCGTTGCCATGATATGGCAGAAGTATTCCAAGAATGAAGAATTTCTAAGAGTAAGTGAATGTAGGACAAGGCGAGAGATATAATTATCATCTCTGTCTTTTGATTCCATTATAATGTAAGTTAAGTAACATCGATTTCTAAGAAATTGCTGACATTTATTACTATAACTATACTTTATAAAAGTACTTTCAATATTATGCCTTGTTTTTTTTTTCTTTTCTGTGTCAAGGAGAACAGCCTAAGGCAATTTTTCTGTTTTATAGAAAATAGCCCGCACACCATGCCACTCCCAAGAAGAATCAGAAGTATAGGAAACAGAGTTTACCAACATAAAAATAAATAAATAAAATGAAAGTGAGGATACTAATTAACTCTTGCATTAGTTAGGTGGAGAGAATTGGAGTGAGAGTAAGGAGCATGTCTTGTGCAGCGAGGTCGCCGGAGAGGAAGAGGCATGAACTTAGCAAGCTCTGAAGAGCAGTAACCATGGAAGAAACGGTAGAAGACAGCAAGGAGGTGCAACACCGCGGCGGTGACTGAGACAACCAATTAGGCAAAAGAAATCGAAAGGACGACAATCTTTTGAATCTACCGTGTTTAGAGAGATGTGTGAGTTGAACGTCCTCATAAGTCAGAGCAATACTTCATACATGGACGAGGCGTCTAAATGAAGTAGCAGTGAGGAGGACAAGTATTGCGGAAGGCGACACTGAACATGTAACTTCATGGAAACTGCTTCATTGCAAAAGATTCGAGATTTCTTATTTGGAAGGAGGGCAAGGATAGTAGAGCGTCAGTGAAGTAGAGGTGATAGTTGTCTGGAAGGTTGTGTCGAGTGTATAGAATAGATGATGAAATTGGAGTTTTGATGCAATGAACAACGCAAAGTTTGCCCTTTCCCTGTCTGGAATAATAATGAAATCACACGTTAGGAGTTCTGTAGTTTCGCTAAATACCATTTTTTTCCCTAGGGTGTCCAGTCAGGTATGTTTCGAGAAGTGGCGGACATGGAGAAGAAGGGCCGCCTCAAGTTCCACACACAGACACAGTTTTCTAAGAGCCTTGACACCCTGGTGAGGGCCGGAGACCACGTTCTCGTCGAAATTTATAGTACTGTTAAAACATTAATGGCCTTAGACTTTTCCAAAAAAGGTAAATATTCTCTCTCTCTCTCTCTCTCTCTCTCTCTCTCTCTCTCTCTCTCTCTCTCTCTCTCTCTCTCTCTCTCTCTCAACTTGCCACGTGTTCCCACAGGTCGCTGTGACTTCTATCTGTCCAGAGATGGATTTCTGCCGTTTTCTTCTTCTATAATAAGTCAGAAAACGAATCCCATCATTCAAGGTCTCAGTCCAAGGTATGATTGTTGTTGAAATTAATACATAAGCGTTGGCTATGATTGTTTTCTTTTTGCTTTCTATAATTGCAAAGAATTATTTTCTACTTACTTACTAAATAAGAGTATCAAGTATTCAAAGTAACATTATTTTATTGAAGAGCAAATACTTTTTTTTCTCCTTTCTTCTTGTTTGTTTCTTAAGTATAGGTTGAATTACTCTTCTTTTGTTGTCTTCTTCAGTACAGATTTAATTTCTACAATACAAGCTCGAACCTTCATCATTGTGTATTACCCCACAGGGTGATGGCGCTGACGGAATCTGGAATCCTCACCTACTGGGTGCAGGACGTCGCCAATTTCACTCGATGCAACAATGTGCCCAAAAAAGTGGCGTTCTCTACCACTCTCTCGTTCACTAACCTTTGGGTGCGTGTGTATTACAGAGAGAGAGACCACCTGTGCCATGCTGTTCAGTCTTAAAACAACCCTAATGACACTGATAAGACTTACGTTTCCGTGCTGTTACAGGGAGTGTTTGCATTGCTGGCGGGGGGTCTGACTGCTGGCCTGGTGGTCTGGTGCCTTGAACTTCTGAACCTACCGGCCAAGAAGTCATCATGGAAAACGGTGTGACCAACAGTGTTCATCCTGCTTCAAATGTTCTTCGCGACGAAATCTTAAAACGGGGATGTCATGCACTTTCCCAGTTGAATTAAACGTCAGAATTAAGAAGAAAAAACAATGTTATTTTATCCCCAAATTTTAATAAAGACCATTTTCTTTTTCTTTTTTTTTTTTTTAAGTTTATTCGGTGTCATGTTCATTTGAGCACTGTCCGGCCACAGTTGAGAGCTTATGTGATTCAGTTCACAGTTATCTTCTCCGCCAGTAAGGTGATGGACGCTAAACCTGAGCCGAGAAGCAACAGGTATGAGGAGCTCTGCAGGTGGTCCATACTGGGCCCCTTCTGACTTGTGTCTTTAAGGATGTTGTGTATTCTGGAAGCAGCAGTGCCTAATGAAAACTAACTTAGTATAACCCACGGAATGGTGGTGGTGGGAGCGTCTGGTGCTTTGGCTGTGGATGCTGACGACACGTGCTGACGAGGAGCTACGGCGGCAACCTCATGTCCCTGCTGGCCGTGAGATACGTGCTGCAGCCCTTCCAGACACCAAGGAACGTTCCGAACGATCCTCACGTCGCCATGATATGGCAGAAGTATTCCAAGAATGAACATTTTCTGACAGTGAGCGAAACGCATTTTTAAAGCTAGAATATATGGCAAACATTAACAAGACTATATATGATTTTCATGGTTCTATGTTAATTCAATCTTTAGTCAGTTCAACCTCCGTGAACTCGATCCCGATATTTTTTTTTTTTTTTTTTTTTTGTCATCTCCACCCTGGTTAAGTCAACTCAACCCGTGGTACACTCAACCCCTAGCCAATTCAACGCATGGTCAACTCAATCCTATGGCCATCTCGACCCTGGGCAATTCAATTTCGATCAACTCAACCTCGGACAGCTCAACCGGTATATTAAGCTATGTTTTGTCTACCATATCAGGTTATGCTCTTTCTCTGATATAAGGTTCTTTCTGTCTCATCCTAAACTATGTCGAGACTATGCCTCGACACCCCGGTGAGGGCCGGACACCACGTTCTCATCGACATTGAAAATGCAATCAAAAGCTTGGTAGCTTTAGACTTCTCCCAAAAAGTTAAGTCTTCAAAACTTACTGATTAAGGTAAAATTCTCTCTCTCTCTCTCTCTCTCTCTCTCTCTCTCTCTCTCTCTCTCTCTCTCTCTCTCTCTCTCTCTCTCTCTCTCTCTCTCTCTCTCTCTCTCTCTCTCTCTCTCTCTCTCTCTCTCTCTCTCTCTCTCTCTCTCTCTCTCTCTCTCTCTTTCAACTTGCCATGTATTCCCACAGGTCGCTGTGAGTTCTACGTGTCCAGAGATGGGTTTCTGCCATTTTCTTCTATAATAAGTCAGAAAACGAATCCCATCATACAAGGTATCAATCCAAAGTATTATTATTCATCGATGAATATATATATATATATATATATATATATATATATATATATATATATATATATATATATATATATATATATATATATATATATATATATATATATATATATAAGTAGCTAATATTTAAATATTAGCTTTCGCTGTTTTGCTACAACTTTCTATTTAATACGAGCATCAAGTAGTCAATGAATGTAATAACAAACTTGTCTGAGAGATGGTGCTCGTCATATAAAGGGCTGAAGAAAACTCTGGTGTCTACTATGCTAGTACACAGACAATGTTGAGGCCGGCTGATGAGGCGACGATTCAAAAGCACCAACCAGTGACAAAGGCAGGTAAAGATGGAACAAGAGAGACGATATGGCCACAAATGCACAAACAATTGGCCACCACCACAAATTTGGCAATGAATAAGAACAAAAGAGGACAATCCGACGTGGTAACACAGCATAGGGAAGCAGAAATATATATTATCGTGCAGGACAGAAAATACAGGAAAAAAATAAATAAACTTGATTAATTAAAAAGAAAAAAAAAGGAAGGTACCACAAAAATAAAGCCAAAAACAGACTAAACGCATGGGCAGGTGATAGATGAAGAGGAAGGAACCTTGAAAGGAGGAGCAGTAAGTGGAGGAGCAACAGGGATGTCAGTAGCCAAACTTTTTGATACCTTTCTGAGCAGGGCGAGATGCTTGATGTTTGCTTATGGTCTGTTAGGTCAAGATGATTTCCTTTGCTACCATTCACGAGAGAATAAACTGTCACCATCAGCGAGTTGAAATTTTGCAGCCATCTTGATGTGTAAATTTACCCTCTCCTCTGATAGTGCCAGAAACGTTCGTGAATATTTTGAAATGTGGTAACAATAACTTTGACATATCAGGGTTGTACAACAGCACGCGAAATTCTGAAAAATCATAAAACTAACATTTATCTACATCAGAAACAAACAAATGTATTTCAGTAGTTATCTTGTGGATATGTGAATCAAAAGAACCCGTGACTAGAGTCAACAAGACCATTTGCGGTTGGACTGCGAGGAATAAGTGCATTAATAAATTTTGAATTTCTGGCAGAAAATTTTTAATATCAATGAAAAGAATCAGCACCGTTACCTACAGTGAGGATTTTAAGAGTTGTCAAGGACAAGTTATATAATCTAAGAAAGCACGAGCGAAAGCAAGGCCGGGCAATGAGACTATGATCATTTCCACCAATCTATATGACAATCTTAGCAAGAACAATATTTCAAGGGAGTGCACGATTGGAATGTAGAATCATTAGGCTCTACCATTCTTGTTCCAAGATCAAATGTTTTCTACAAGCGACGTAGCATTACTGCAGATGGGTGTCTCGTCTTATTTATGAAAGCATTCATGCTCCCTTCTTTGGCGACATCCCTCATCACTTTGCACAATACCACAGGGTGATGTCTCTCAAGGAATCAGGACTCCTCAAGTATTGGGCACAGGACGTACCTAATTTCACTCGATGCAACAATGTGCCCAAGACAGTGGCACTCTCCACCACTCTCTCGATTAGTAACCTTTGGGTACGTGTACATGCATGTATAATGTTTCTTGATACTTATTCTTCACCTTCATAACGATGATTATGATAACAATGGTCCTAGTCCCATAAACTTCCGCTTTGCGTTGCAGGGAGTGTTTGTGTTGCTGGCCAGTGGTCTGACTGCCGGGCTGGTGGTTTGGTGTCTTGAGCTGCTCAACAGACTCGCCAAGAAATCCTCATAGGAAAAGTTGTGACCAACGCGATGTCCTGCACATTTCACCACCAATGTCAAGAGAATTGTTCCAAAACTTCTTTTAAAACAACAAATGTAAAGTATTCATTCAAAAAAACATTTCAAACACACACACACACACACACACACACACACACACACACACACACACACACACACACACACACACACACACAAACACACACACACTGCAGCTGTCATTCATTTCCATGCCATCCCCAGACGCAGCATGAATAAAAAGGTAGCTCACCACTTCGCATCCAGCAGTCTGGCGCGCCACCTGTCTCAGTGCACTCCCACTTCAGCATCAAGACCACGTGCACGGTAAGGAATACATCAACGACAGGATAGTCCTCAACTAACCACTGAATAAGGATGTGAGTTGCGAATATGGATCGTAGTAATTAGGTTTTGCTTTAAGTTATTTAACAGGACAGAACAGGACTGAGTCAATTCCTCTACAGCTGCCGAGGACCAGAGTGTTCCCGCGACGATGACTCGAGCTCCCTTCCAGCCAACCGATTTGAGTGAACGTGCCAAATTTATTTCCATGTGGTTCAGTGGAAAGTCGATTCGCACTATCGCTCGGGAGACAGGCGTCAGTCCATCCACAGTCTGCAGGTGGATCAACCGGTGGCGCAATGAGGGCAGCTTGTACAATAGGCCTCGTTCTCATTTAGTACACTGGCCTCTTTCTGCACGTAGGCAAGTTATGAGTCTTTGTTTGCGGAGTTCATTTCTTCACAGCTATAATGGTTGTGTTTATCTGCATCCTAATGTTGCCCGTTAATGTCTCCCATAATAAACATCCATTAGTTGGGCTATATCACTCTCAGATATTTTCATATTATTTTCATACTGCAAAGCTATATCTGTCACCTTACGAAATCTTAAAAATTTATCATAATATTTGAGGAAAATAAGGCAAACTTTCATACATCAGCAGTAATACTGCAAAAAAAATGCCTTGAAGTAAAATGCAGAAACAGTTCATAGAGAACGTATGGTGTGGAAGCAAGACATGCAAAGAACACACCAGACGCGCACTGCTTCTTCACATGTAGTTTTTGACTCATGCTTTCGTAGGACCAGAATTTTTGGAATATGTTTTCTTTTTTGTGAAAGGTCATCGGCAGCTCAGCATTGAATAGAGCTGATCTTGTTCTTAACTTCCACCTGAATGTTGTGACTCATTTCATGGTAGGGTGTCAGTGCATGACAGTTCCAGAGTTTTTCAGATGATTCTTCATTCCTCCAAGTGTGAAGTTCTTGAATGAAGCATAATGATGTATAGAATCTCGCGCTCGTTCCGTCAGTGTTTTTATCCTTGAGTATTGCTACTACTATTATTAAACAGCAGAAGCAATTAAAAACTTTCATTATGCCTATGCATTACAATCAGGAAGCTATCAACACACTCCCTGGTGCTCAATACGTCTCTAAGAATGAATAACAAATTACTTGGTTTGTTTCACCGTTCAGATGGTGGCCGTCGCCTTGCTAACGTGGCTATTCTTCCTCAGTACACAGTCCCTGCGGTCCGCTGCACTGCTGCGTCAGTCCTCAGGTAGATGTCAGCATCACAATGTCCTCGAATGTGCTGAATGAAGAACAATATTCCTGTACTTGGCTACTGAATAACATTTCATTTATCAGTTCATTCACGCACCCGCGTGTCACTGTTCTCCATTGCGACAGAAAGCACAGCAACAGAAGAGCTAGCAGCAGTGCAAGGCGTCTGGGCGTCACAGCGTCAGCACCAGTGTCCGGCGCTGCTCTTGTCGGACAACCCTAGCCAGGTTGCTCTAACATTCGTGAAGGTACGTCACTCGTCGAGGCGAGTATAACCTTTTCCTTATTCGAGAACTGAAAGACTGCATTGGCAACATTTCATTGGATGATCATCATTACTCTCTAAGCGGCTTTTTCAGGAGGCCGAGGAGAAGCTTTCGCCACGCGGCATCGTCGTCTTCCTGGTGACCCCTCAACATAGGCAGGGTAATGGAACGCTGGTGTACCTCAAGGCGACGATCGACAAGGTTCGCCAGGTGGGTCATTCTCATGTAAAAACTGTATGTATTATTGTACTCAATTACTTGTTGCTAACAAATTAATTATGTTTTCGAGAAACAATCATATTCTTACAATGTTTCCCACAGCTGGGAGGAGCGTGGCACTGCCTGTTGGTTGTGGTGGTGAGTGATGACGCAGCCTTCTTTACCGCCTTCGCTCACCTGTCATTAAGGCATCACGCCCTCAGGTGGTCCACGAGGATCCTGGTCCTCACTCGCCTCCCTCTCAGCCACCTTGGCGGCCTGCACGGCCTTCTCTCCACCAGGAACGCTATGCTGCTCCTCGCGCACCAGGACCAGAAAACAAGGTAACCTTGTGTGAACTATTTTAGGGTTTCATTCATCCAGTTATCACCCAGCTAACATATAATCACAGAAAGCATCAATAAATATAATTATAAATAAATGATAACTTAGCTGTGGATGACGTGGCTGGGAGTTATGGAGACGGCCAGTATTGAGGGGCGATCGCTGGTATAGTTCTAGCCAATTGGTTAGTAGGTAAGACAAGAGCTCCCTTACGATACTCAATTGTTCTGACGTCTTAGTTCTTACCAACTTAACGAATTTAACTAAGGAAAACTGGGAGAGTGGCGAGAATGCATCGTAATAGGATTGTAGTGCTGGTGGCGGGTGCTGGCAGGCAAAGAAAAAAACACTCACCACGTTAGACAACAAAAGAAATGCGCATTCCGCTCACTTCTACTCTCATTTTATTTATTTTAACAATTACTACTTAATTTGTACTAGATTAACCTTAATTACTTCTTCATATGAATTTACAATTTATATACAATACAAACACAAAACAAACCAATAACACATTGATATTGTGTGATACAACGGAAATTTCCACGGACCTCAAGGGTCATGTCAGCAGTATCCGCCTCTAATGAGGAAAGACGTTTAGTTATAAGCAGTGTCCCGCAGCACAGCCCACACTTCCATGGCTGTATGACTTCATGTTTATAAAGACATACTAAATATAACAAAATTTACATTTTTTTTTCCATCCCTTATATATTTTTTTATAGAACCCTATTGTAACTGCGACATACAAACAGAGATGTCGGTGTATACGTTGCGACGCCATTCAGCCCCGCCACCATCCAGCCCAGGAGGGTCGCCAGCTGGTCCCCTGACAAGACTTGGAGACAAGCTCTGCAGTCTCAGCTTTTCCCAGAAAAATTCCTTGTGTTGGTGGAGTACACGTTGAATATTTGGTTACAAATGAGCAACATATAAAGCTGATGATACTTCCTTATAATGCAGCTTCAACTTTTAGTACTAAAAACACTTTTACGAGCAGATTCCCTTCAGCACCAACACTGACGGTGGCGGTGGAACTAATGCCTCACCACTCCCTCACGTGGGTGGACGACCCGCTTGCCGCGGAGGGACGCCGTCTTCACTATACTGGCGCCATGGCAAAAATTGTTGGTTATCTTGCGGAAGGTGTTAATTTTACGTAAGTTGTACTGAGTGTACTATGTTAATAAATGATGGAAAGACTTACAAGTATCATATGCCTAAAAGAATAGCTACTCTCTGAGCGCTCTGAACGAAGCACACGTAACACGACAGAAAAGTAATAAAGCAGCATCCAGCGCTTCATTGCGGCACTGTGGTATTGTGTTTAGCGCACTCCACTCACACAAGGTTTAATGAATGTTGTGCCGCACGGAAATTAATTGGTTTGTTTCATATGTTTTGGCGTACAAAACATATGTTAGCTGAAGAGGTTTCAATTTGTAACCAAACAGGAGAGGGCAGCTGGCAACCGATTCTCTCACAGTCTAATACAACTTCCCCTACATAGGTGCAGGTTCGTCCTGTCCCCCGACAGGACGTTCGGCACCATGCTGTCTGACGGGTCATGGACCGGCATGATAGGCATGGTGGTGCGGGAGGTGAGCAAAAAAATTTTCCGGTCATGTGAATCCGTTTTGAGGACCATTCTTTATTTATAGTGCAATACAATATAACATCGTATGCTCTATTCAAAGAATAATTCATGTTGTTCCAGGAAGTAGATATCGCTGCAGGACCGTTCATGTTATCACCGGCGCGGGCAGCAATCATCGATTACACCGTGGCGGTCTGGACAGGTGACCTGAGGATGGTTAGTGGACTGAGAGGCCTGAAGATAGACCCATGGGGCTTCCTGCTGCCCCTCACACCCTTGGTGTGGGCAGTCACCCTAACGGCACTAGTGGGAATACTTGTTGTCTTACAAGTGCTTCACTTCTATCTGCCTGGCAGGTCATTGCACTACTGCGGCTGGGCGGCTGACACCTTCAGTCCTGTGCGCGTCCTTCTGCAGCAAGGTGAGACCTCGGGGACCGTGCGGGGCCCCTCCTGCCGGGGGCTGCCTTGCCTCTTGAAGGTTTCCGTGCTCTCAGGGAGCAGCAGTCGTGCCCTAATGAAGAATAACTCTGCCTCACTCACTCCCAACGCAGACGTGGTGTGGCCCGCGGAGTGGTGGTGGTGGGAGCGTTTGGTGCTGGGGCTGTGGATGCTGACGACGCTGGTGCTGACGAGGAGCTACGCCGGCAACCTCATGTCCCTGCTGGCCGTGAGATACGTGCCGCAGCCCTTCCAGACACCAAGGGACGTTCTCAACGATCCTCACGTCGCCATGATATGGCAGAAGTATTCCAAGAATGAACATTTTCTGAGAGTGAGTACAATACAATATACTACAATGCTGGAATGTAGGTAAGATATAAAAATATACACTACATTTCCTTTTTTTTTTTTCAACATTTTTGTCTCTTACAACAGAAACATTAGATAGAAGGATATTGGTAGCTACGAACAGTCACTTCTTTGAATATAACATTTCTTAAAAGTTCAAATTGTGGTTCTTAATAACTATTATGTAATTCTTCATTGAATAATACTTCTTGTTTCAGACTGTAGAGTCTGGCGTATTTCGCGAGGTGGCAGAGCTGGAGGAGAAGGGTCGCCTCAAGTTTCTCACACAGGCACAGTTCCAGGAGAGCCTCGACACCCTGGTGAGGTCCGGACACCACGTGCTCGTCGACAATGGGAATGCTGTTCGCAACTTGGTAGCCTTGGACTTCTCCCAAAAAGGTAAGTGTTCAAAATTCGCTGATAAAAGTACATCTCTCTCTCTCTCTCTCTCTCTCTCTCTCTCTCTCTCTCTCTCTCTCTCTCTCTCTCTCTCTCTCTCTCTCTCTCTCTCTCTCTCTCTCTCACACACATACACACACACGCACATCTTGCTTCATGTGTTTCCACAGGTCGCTGTGACTTCTATCAGTCAAGAGATGGGTTTCTGCCATTTTCCTCGTCTGTAATAAGCCAGAAGACGCATCCCATCATACATGGTTTCAATCCAAGGTAAGATTCTTCACAATAAATAATCAACGAATGTATATTGTTTTTTTTTTTTTTTTCATTTATCTTCAACAATATATTACCTGTAAAAGTGATTATTTTCAACATCATACGGCCACCAAATGTAAAGAACAAACTTATCTTTCAAGGAGTAAATTAAAAAGATGTTTATCTATATAATCATCACCGAAAAGCAATGTTTCATGAGGCACAATGCGGAGGGCACGCAGAATTATCGGGTTGTGCCTACCTTGCTCTAAATCTACGCTTTTTTCTGTAAGCAACGCAATTTCTGCCACTTTGCTCTATTGTATCTTATGTAGCACTGCTGGAGATGGATATATCGCTTATTTGTTTATTAAAAATCCCTCATCACTAAGTACAATACCACAGGGTGATGTCTCTCACGGAATCAGGACTCCTCAAGTACTGGGCGGAGGACGTACCGAACTTCACTCGATGTAACAATGTGCCCAAGACAGTGGCGCTGTCCAACACTCTCTCGTTTAGCAGCCTGTGGGTGCGTGTATATTAATCGTATATACAATGCCGTTAAATATCTTAATATCAATATTGATGATGATTGTGATGACAATGATAATGATGATGATAAGGACAATTATAGTAATAACAATGATCCTTTTTCCATAAACTTCCGTTTTGCGTTGCAGGGAGTGTTTGTGTTGCTGGCCGGTGGTCTGACTGCCGGGCTGGTGGTTTGGTGTCTTGAGCTGCTCAACAGTCTCGCCAAGAAATCCTCATAGAAAAAGTTGTGACCAACGCCATGTCCTGCACATTTCACGACCAGTGTCAAAAGAATTACTCCAAACTTCTTTTAATACAACAAATGTAAAGTATGCATTCAAAAAACATGTCACACACACACACACACACACACACACACACACACACACACACACACACACACACACACACACTACAGCTGTTATTCATTGATAACTTGCCACGCCATCCCCAGACGCAGCATGAATAAAAAGGTAGCACACGATTTCGCATCCAGCAGTCTAGCGCGCCACCTCTCTCAGTGCACTCCCACTTCAGCATCAAGACCACGCGCACGGTGAGGAATACACCAACGACAGAATGGTCCTAAACTAACCACAGAACAAGGATGTGGGATTGCAAATCGTAGATTTTCCATTAAGTTATTAAGCTAGAGAGAACAGGAGTGAGTCAATCCCTCAACAGCTGTCGAGAACCAGAGTGGAGTGGACGTGGTGTTGCAAATATAGATCGTAGTAATTAGGTTTTGCATTAAGTTATTTAGCTAGAGAGAATAGAAGTGAGTCATCCCTCAACAGCTGCCGAGAACCAGAGTGGAGTGGACGTGCTGTTCCTGCGACCATGACTCGAGCTCCCTTTCAGCCAACCGACTTGAGTGAACGCGCCAAATTTATTTCCATGTGGTTCAGTGGAAAGTCGATTCGGGCTATCGCTCGAGAGACAGGCGTCAGTCCGTCCACAGTCTGCAGGTGGATCAACCGGAAGAAGAATGAAGGAATCTTGTACAATCGACCGCATCGTTACTTAGTACACTGGCCTCTGTCAATAATTGATCAGAGTCTTTACCTACAGAATGCATTTCTTCAAAGTTATAATAGCTGTGTTTCTCTCTATCCTAATGTTGACAACTTACATTTCCATTACAATTAAGCAATACTTGGCTTATAAAAAGTTACACGAGTAGAATATTTCTGTATCGTAACTGTGATCTCACAAGACCATGCTTCATTCCTTATAGCAACGTTCATACAGTTTGTTAGGTATCCATCATAAGTAATGCTGCATAAAGTGCCTCGAAGTAGAATATAGAGAAAAGAGACTGCACTGCTCATAAACAACGTGTAGCAACGGGAGCAAGACAAAGCCAAAGGTCATCAATACACCGGATTTGCACCGCTTTTTGTAATAAGTTTTCGGCTGATGTTTTCGTAGAGCCTAAACTACTGGAATGTGTTTTCTCTTCTGAACGGTTACTGGCAATTCAGCGTTAAAGAGAGTTTATTTTGCCATTCAATTTTACCTGTCTACTGTTAATCATTTCATGGCAGGGCGTCACTGAATAAATGTTACAGGCTGGACGACTTTTCAAATAATTATTAATTTCTCCAAGTGTGAAGTTCTTGAATGAAGGATAATGGTGTTGGGGCCTCGCGTTCGTTCCGTCAGTGTTTTTTATTCTTGAGTATTGCTACTACTATTATTAAACAGCAAAAGCAATTTAAACTTTCATTATTCCTATACATTACAATCAGAAAGCTATCAGCACACTCCCTGATGTTCCAAGACTTCCCGTTCAATGCGTCTCCATGAATGAATAACAAATTGCTTGGTTTGTTTCACCGTTCAGATGGTGGCCGTCGCCTTGCTAACGTGGCTATTCTTCCTCAATACACAGTCCCTGCGGTCCGCTGCACTGCTGCGTCAGTCCTCAGGTAGATGTCAACATCACAATGTCCTCGAATGTGCTGAATGAAGAACAATATTCCTGTACTTGGCCACTGAATAACATTTCATTTATCAGCTCATTCACGCACCCGCGTGTCACTGTTCTCCATTCCGACAGAAAGCACAGCACCAGAAGCACTAGCAGCAGTGCAAGGCGTCTGGGCGTCACAGCGTCAGTACCAGTGTCCGGCGTTGCTCTTGTCGGATAACCCTAGCCAGGTTGCTCTAACATTCGTGAAGGTACGTCACTCGTCGAGGCGAGTAAAACCTTTTCCTTATTCGAGAACTGAAAGATTGCATTGGCAACATTTCATTGGATGATCATTATTACTCTCCAGGCGGCTTTTTCAGGAGGCTGAAGAGAAGCTTTCGCCACGCGGCATCGCCGTCTTCCTGGCGGCTCCTCAACACACGCAGGGTAATGGAACGCTGGTGTACCTCAAGGGGACGATCGACAAGGTTCGCCAGGTGAGTCATTCTCACGTAAAAACTGTATGTATTATTGTATTCAATTACTTGTTGCTAACAGAAGAATTCCGTAGAAACAGATGAATTCTCTTTTCAAGAAACAATCACATCCGTACAACGTTGCTCACAGATGGGAGGGGCGTGGCACTGCCTGTTGGTGGTGGTGGTGAGTGATGACCCAGCCTTCCTCTCCGACTTCGCTCAACGGTCACTCAGGCGTCACGCCCTCAGGTGGTCCACGAGGATCCTTGTCCTCACTCGCCTCCCTCTCACCCATCTTGGCGACCTGCACGGCCTTCTCTCCAACAGGAACGCCATGCTGCTCCTCGCGCACCGAGGCCAGAAAACAAGGTAGTCTTAAATTTAACTTGCTAATTATATGAAAGTTTGCAAGAAAAAATATGATTTATATATATATATATATATATATATATATATATATATATATATATATATATATATATATATATATATATATATATATATATATATATATATATATATATATATATATATATAAAACACAGGTGTCGAGTTAAACCAACTCTGCAGAGTGAGGTTTATTGTTGCAACGTTTCGCCGTATGGCTGACGGCATTTTCAAGCTATAAAGCATAAAATACAAAAATATAATACAAGCTAAAAACGAATACAAAACGTATATAAAATGTAAAATTTATAAAAATAAAGGAAAATAAAATATTTAAAAGATTGCATATATGGAAATAAAATAGGAAAGGGTGCGTGTTGGAGGTGGACTATAGGAAGAACAGACGAGAAATTAAAAGGAAAACACGGATGACGCTTCGAAGTGTCATACGAGACGGCGAGGGGGCAAGATTTTGTTTGATTTTTTATGTATGATTCCTACTTTTTATAATCAGTGATTCAAGTATTTTAGTGACGCTATGTGAATTTCCTCTTGCTATAATTTTAAAATTATCTAAAGATAAGGGTGATTTAAAGTAGAAGAATGTTCACGTATGGAAAATAAAGCATGACTAGAAAGCGGCCAGCCTGTTCTAGGGGACGCATCTCTATGCTCGGCGATGCGAAGGTTTGGGTTCTTTACTGTTTCACTGATGTATCGACATTTACATATTGAACATTTGAATTCATATACAATGTTAGAAATCAGCAAGGGAGGAATGCGGTCTTTAAAAGGAAAATCATATTTAAGAGAGAGGATAAGTGAATATTATTTTAAAATTTTCATCTGGGAAATGCAATTCCAATAACTGATCATGTTTTTTACGAATAATGAAACTTAGTTGGCCATAAAATGGGATCTGATGTAATAGATTTGGTCTCAGTAGGTTTCGGAGTGGAGGTGGGATCGGCTTTGAGCCCCTTTCTGTTTGCAGTAGTTATGGACAGACTGACCGAATTTAGATATTTGGGGTCCACGGTACAGAGTAATGGAGACTGTGATAGGGAGGTAAAGAAGAGAGTGCAAGCGGTATGGAATGGGTGGAGGAAGACGGCAGCAGTAACATGTGACAGAAAGGTTTCCGCAAGAACAAAGGGAAAGATTTATAAAACAGTAGTGAGACCCGCCATGCTGTGCGGTATGGAAACAGTACCGCTAACGAAAAAAGCAGGAAGCGGAGTTAGAAGTAGCGGAATTGAAGATGTTGCGATTTGCTCTTTATTCACTAATATTACTCTCAATGAGACCACTATCATTATTAACAAATTGTTTGGTAAGCTACGTACTTTGATGAATTTTTCTAGGAAGCTTTTCGGAGATTTGTTTGAATTAGCGGTAAAAGAGTTCCCGTTCCTTTTCAACGAAAAATTATATATTCAGACTGAAGGAATTGCCATGGTGTTCTTGTTTAGGTCTCTCACTTGCCAATACGTTTCTGTCACCTCGAGGAAAAGTGGTTATCTGACTATTCTACTTTTAAACCAGTTTGTTATGTAGATGATACATTTTTACTGTTCAATAATACCGACTACATATCCCTTTTCTTACAGTATCTTAATTTCAAACACAAACATTAGTTTCACTTTTGAACTAGAAAACAATAATTCACTTATTTCTTGACGTCCAGTTCTCCCATAAAGACAATAAAATTGTCAACTGTGTGATAATTTACGCATGAACTACTTATCCTTTATTCCTAAATTATTCAAAATTAATGCCATCCTAACTTTACTATACAGATGCAATACTATTTCATTAGATTGGTGTTTATTCCATGATGGAATTCTTTTCTTGACTAACTGTCATGGGACAAATAGTAAAGGAAAGTACATTAAAACAGACGATAATATCATTCAAGTAACGAGCATGTAAAATTATTTAGAATTTCGTAAATAAAACCTTGCCTATACTTTTGAGAACAGTAAGAATTTAGAACAAGAAACTAAATGTAATTATGATCTAAAAAGTGACAAATTATATATCTGCAAATGATGAGGAAGTTTGGTGGCGGCGTAATACCATCCTTCCTACCAATGCCAAGAACATGGAAAAAAAAAAAAATGTTCCCAGCTTTTGTTATGCCAGTCCTATATAAAAAATCTTATCACAAGATGTTGTAGGTTGTGGAAATGTATGAATCATGAATTATGAAGAAATTCTGAGATCAGTATTTGAGGCCTGAATTTCTTATTATACAGTGTTAGGGCCTAGTCGTATGTCGGAGCATTACTTAAAATGTTCAGAATAATTTTAAGATAGAGAAGGGTGATAAACTTTTAGGGCTATTGCAAAAAAAAAAAAAAAAAAAAAACTCTAGTTACGCCGAAGGGTCTTATTTGTATGGCGTGCGGTCCATCTATAAGGCTTGGCGCGAATTTGCAACCAGAGACACTAACCAGAGGTCTTGTCAATAGTAACGTCTCCTTGTCCGAGGATTTCATATTGTTTACCAAACTCGACTATATGAGAATAACCATTTGTGCCTAATATGAAATAATTACGTAATTTAAATCATCCCTTTTCTGTAGATAATTTCAAAATTATAGCAGGAGAAAAATCACAGTGACACTAAAATACTTGAATCATTAATTATAAAAAGTACGAATCCTATATTAAACAATCACACAACATCTTGCCCTCTCGCCTTGTCATATGACACTTCGAAGCGCCATCCGTGTTTTCTTTTTCTTTCTCGTCTCTTCTTCCTGCACTTCACCTCCTACACGCTCCCACATCAGGTAACCTCTTCTCCCTTTCCTATTTTATTTCCATACATATATATATTTTTTTAAATATTTTATTTTCCTTTATCTTTTAATCTATTTTACATTATATATGCGTTATATTAGTTTTAACCTTGTATTATATCTTTTGTATCTTATGTTTTATAGCTTGAAAATGCCGTCAGTTATACAGCGAAACGTTGCAACGGTAAACCTCATTCCGCCAAAGCTAGCTTAACTCGACACCTGCGGTGTCCATACACGCTCTTCTACACGACGGAATATATATATATATATATATATATATATATATATATATATATATATATATATATATATATATATATATATATATATATATATAAAGCCCGTGACATACAAACAGGGATGTTGGCGTGTACGTTGCGATGCCGTTCAGCCCCATCACGAAGCTCCCCAACAGAGTTGCCAGCTGGTCTCCCAGCAAGACTTGGACACAAACTCTACAATCACAGTTTTTTCCGGACAAGTTTATTGTGTTGGTAAAACATTACGTTTCTGTGAATAAGAATTACTTACTTTTCCTATACATATCAAGAACATCAGCTGATAAAACTTCCTTACAATGTAGTTTCAACATTTTGTCCAAAAAACACTTTTACGAGCAGATTCGCTTCAGCACCAACGCTGACGGTGGCGGTGGAGCTCATGCCTCACCACTCCCTCACATGGGTGGACGACCCGCTCGCCAAGGAGGGACGCCGTCTCGTCTACACCGGTGCACTGGATAAAAGCGTTACGTATCTTGCAAAAGCAATGAACTTTACGTAAGTTTTTCTTATGAATATTGTGCCAAGTTATTAGCCTGTCTCATCCGAGTCTTCCATAACGAGCATCCAGCACAGATTTTTTTTTATTTATTTATTTTTTTTTTCGGGATTTATGTCCGAGTTGCCATAATTAATTAATGCCAGGATATTGTCTCGTAACAGTAAATAGTTTTTTTGCATTAGGTTTCCGTTACACAGAGTAGATACCTTCCCAACTTCAAACTATTATGAGATTGGAACCAGCGCGTCTGAAGGCCGTGGTACCACTGCACCACGACGGTCCCTGAAAAAAAATAAAAAAATAAATAAAATAAAATAAAAAAAATAGATACATATAAAATGCGGGTATAATGAAAGAAAACATTCCTGCAGTGCAAGTTTTGATAATGTTTTTCACCAGTTTCACATAAATGGATAAGAGATTTTATGTGAATAATTTTCTCTATCACATCCTTACACAGCCTGCCAATACACAGGCACAGGTACGTGTTGTCCTCAGACAGGACGTTCGGCACTATAATGCCTGACGGCTCCTGGACCGGCATGATGGGCATGGTGGTGCGGGAGGTGAGTGAAGCCTCTATGTTCACTTCTTCAGAGATATATACGTATGTATACTTTAAGAATTACGTTATATACACTTTGACTTACGTTATCTTTAAGGCAATAAACTCAGCCAATCACTCAATTACCCAAAAAGATCTTAAGTCACTACAAGTCAATACAGCCGTGCGGTACAACATTGCCCTTAAAAATGGAGTGCATTTTCACTGTATAATTTTCAAAGAATAATGAACGGGAGCTTGCCGTTTACTCAAGATGCAATGCAAATATATAAAAAAAAAAAAAAAAATACTTATTCAAAACTTCTTTTTTTTTTTTTTTTTCAGGAGGTAGATTTTGGAGGTGTGCCCTTCATGTTGTCGCCAGCACGGGCAGCAGCAGGAGACTACACTGCGATGATGTGGACTGGAAACGTGATGATACTTGGGGGGCTAGGAGGGCTTAAGATTGACCCGTGGGGCTTCCTGCTGCCCTTCACGCTCATAGTGTGGGCAGCCGCCCTGACGGCACTGCTGAGTGTGCTGGCCTTGCTGGAAATATTTTCCTTCAGTCTCTCCAGCAAGACGCTGCATCGCGGCGCCTTCAGCCCTGTCCGCGTCCTCCTGCAGCAAGGTGAGACCTCGGGGACCATGCTAAGGCCATCCTGCTTGGGGCTGCCTTGCGTCTTAAAGGTTACCGTGCTCTCAGGGAGTAGCAGTCGTGCCCTAATGAAGACAAATTCTGCCTCACTCACTCCCAACGCAGACGTGGTGTGGCCCGCGGAGTGGTGGTGGTGGGAGCGTCTGGTGCTGGGTTTGTGGATGCTGACGACGCTGGTGCTGACGAGGAGCTACGCCGGCAACCTCATGTCCCTGCTGGCCGTGAGATACGTGCCGCAGCCCTTCCAGACTCTGAGGGACGTCCTGGACCACCCGAGCGTTGCCATGATATGGCAGAAGTATTCCAAGAATGAAGAATTTCTAAGAGTAAGTGAATGTAGGACAAGGCGAGAGATATAATTATCATCTCTGTCTTTCGATTCCATTATAATTTAAGTTAAGTAACATCGATTTCTAAGAAATTGCTGACATTTATTACTATAACTATACTTTATAAAAGTACTTTCAATATTATGCCTTGTTTTTTTGTTTTTGTTTTTTTTCTGTGTCAAGGAGAACAGCCTAGGGCAATTTTTCTGTTTTATAGAAAATAGTCCGCACACCATGCCACTCCCAAGAAGAATCAGAAGTATAGGAAACAGAGTTTACCAACATAAAAATAAATAAATAAAATGAAAGTGAGGATACTAATTAACTCTTGCATTAGTTAGGTGGAGAGAATTGGAGTGAGAGTTAGGAGCATGTCTTGTGCAGCGAGGTCGCCGGAGAGGAAGAGGCATGAACTTAGCAAGCTCTGAAGAGCAGTAACCATGGAAGAAACGGTAGAAGACAGCAAGGAGGTGCAACACCGCGGCGGTGACTGAGACAACCAATTAGGCAAAAGAAATCGAAAGGACGACAATCTTTTGAATCTACCGTGTTTAGAGAGATGTGTGAGTTGAACGTCCTCATAAGTCAGAGCAATACTTCATACATGGACGAGGCGTCTAAATGAAGTAGCAGTGAGGAGGACAAGTATTGCGGAAGGCGACACTGAACATGTAACTTCATGGAAACTGCTTCATTGCAAAAGATTCGAGATTTCTTATTTGGAAGGAGGGCAAGGATAGTAGAGCGTCAGTGAAGTAGAGGTGATAGTTGTCTGGAAGGTTGTGTCGAGTGCATAGAATAGATGATGAAATTGGAGTTTTGATGCAATGAACAACGCAAAGTTTGCCCTTTCCCAGTCTGGAATAATAATGAGATCACACGTTAGGAGTTCTGTAGTTTCGCTACTATTTTTTTTTTTTTTTTTTTTTTCTTCTCAGGGTGTCCAGTCAGGTATGTTTCGAGAAGTGGCGGACCTGGAGAAGAAGGGGCGCCTAAAGTTCAACACACAGACACAGTTCTCTAATAGCCTTGACACCCTGGTGAGGGCCGGAGACCACGTTCTCGTCGAAATTGATACCACTGTTAAAAACTTAATGGCCTTAGACGTTTCCAAAAAAGGTAAGTGTTCAATCTCTCTCTCTCTCTCTCTCTCTCTCTCTCTCTCTCTCTCTCTCTCTCTCTCTCTCTCTCTCTCTCTCTCAACTTGCAACGTGTTCCCACAGGTCGCTGTGACTTCTATCTGTCCAGAGATGGATTTCTGCCGTTTTCTTCTTCTATAATAAGTCAGAAAACGAATCCCATCATTCAAGGTCTCAGTCCAAGGTATGATTGTTGTTGAAATCTTTTCTAATAATGTACAAATAATTAATGCATAAACGTTGGCTATGATTCTGTTCTTTTTTGCTTCCTATAACTCCAAAGAATCATTTTCTACTTACGTACTAGATAAGAGTATCAAGTCTTCAAAGTAACAACATTATCTTATCCAAGAGCAAATACTTTTTTGTTTCTCCTTTCCTTCTCGTGTTTGTTTCTCAAGTATAGGTTGAATTTTTCTTGATTTATTGTCTTTCATTTTTTTCTTCAGTATATTTTAATTTCTACAATAAAAGTTTGAACCTTCATGAGTGTGTATTACCCCACAGGGTGATGGCGCTGACGGAATCTGGACTCTTCAGGTACTGGATGCAGGACGTCCCCAATTTCACTCGATGCAACAATGTGCCCAAAAAAGTGGCGTTCTCTACCACTCTCTCGTTCACTAACCTTTGGGTGCGTGTGTATTACAGAGAGAGAGACCACCTGTGCCATGCTGTTCAGTCTTAAAACAACCCTAATGACATTGATAAGACTTACGTTTCCGTGCTGTTACAGGGAGTGTTTGCATTGCTGGCGGGGGGTCTGACTGCTGCCCTGGTGGTCTGGTGCCTTGAACTTCTGAACCTACCGGCCAAGAAGTCATCATGGAAAACGGTGTGACCAACAGTGTTCATCCTGCTTTAAATGTTCTTCTCATGAAATCTTAAAACTGGGATGTCATCCGCTTACCCAGTTAAATTAAACGTCACAATTAAAGAAAAAAATGCAATTTTATCCCCGATAAATAAAGACCATTTTCTTTTTTTCTTTTTTTTTTCTTTTTTTTGAAGTTTGTTTGTTGTCATGTTCATTTGAGCACTGTCCGGCCATAGGTGAGCTCATGTGATTCAGATCCCATTTATCTTCTCCGCCAAAAAGGTGATTGACGCCAAGCCTGAGCCAAGAAACAACAGGTAGAAGGCGCCTTGCAGGTGGTCCATACTCAGAACTACCTCCTTCTCGTCCTCCTGCAGGTGACACATTGCCAGACTTGTATAAACGTATGGTTAGATTTTATGTCAAGATTGTATGAATGTATGGTTCATTGCCAAGCTGGTATATACAAGTAAAAATTATAAGGTTCCATGTCAATCATGTCTGAAGGTAGAGTCCAGTGTAAAACCTCGTATATAGGAAAGTTGAGCTTCAATACTGAGCTTGGACAAGTATAATGTAAGGTTCAATGCCAAGCTTATATAAAGGTATGGCAAGGTTCAACTCGTTTATCAACCACGTCTAAGAATGACATTATACCAACAGACGGGACACGCAAGTCATTATCGTTCTTCAAGGTAATTTACCTGCATATTATTTAACTTGTTACTTTTAGAAAAAATACATACCAGTCTCTAATGCCATACAGTTTTCATATTAACTTCGTTTAGAACACAAACTTAATTCTATGAGGTAAAAAACTAATCACAAGTCTTGTATTTAACATATTCATACAAAAGTGATAAAAAGAAACGATGTTTTCATACCAGTGAACCAAACACATTCGTTGCCTTAGGAGCATTCTTCGCCCTGGTCTCCTTCACGCGCTGCGCCACCACTACCTCCGTCCAGTGTTTTACTAGCCCTGCATCCTCAAGGCGAGACGCGAGACTTAAGAACGCTTCCAGAAAAGGAGCTCCTTTCCTACAGGGAGGAGGGGCAATGATTCATGTTCTCGTTTTGAGTGGGTTACAACTTTTGGTCTAATTTTTACCACCTGTTGTATTTGAGATGAAAAAAATAAAGAGGAAAATAACTTTCTTGGTGCACTCGTTTATAAATAAATTAATACAAACGAAATCAACGAAAGAAACCACATGCCTTGGATCTACAGCTCACGGGTGCACCAGTAGTTAGGGTTATTGTTAATTGTTTTGTTTAATCCAGAGGGACAGGTATACCTTACCTACCTGATGCCCCACCCGAAGCAGGCCAAGATGCCCCGCTCCTCCCTGCCCATATGAAAGGGCATCTGGCCATACTTATCCACGTAGCTGGACGCCATAATTACCATGATGTAATTCTTGACACTAACCATCGAATATCTTCCTTCTAGAACTTTCTGAAGTAGTTCCTTTAAAGGAAGCTTCTGGAACATGGTAAGAAATCAAGAGTAAACGTTTAGACTGAAGTATGAAAACTTATGCCAATGATCAATTTTCCGCCTACATCAGAAATTCAAAGCTGTCTAGCATTTCTGTCAGTCTTCTAACCAACTCCACGCACACAAATTATTCATGGATAAGTTCTGCTTTTGTAACTACTGTTGGTACGCTATTGTTTCTATTTCAAACCCTGCATATAGTTTTTAAATAAATTTACAAATGTTATTATAACTTTAAAATAACCAGTAAAGCAAAATAAATACACCTATTTCCAACAATAATATCATCGTACGCTTACTTCCATTCTCTGATATACTTCTTGCACTACTTGGTCTGTGCTCTTTTCAAAATAGTTCAGAGGTTGTCCATCCAACATCCAAGGTTCAATACCCCATCTCCAGTTGTCGAATTCCACAAGATCCTGAAATCCCTCTGGAGTTTGGGACTTTGCCTGGACGGTGAGATGGGAGATCAGCGAAGACTTGAACCCAGTGGCGATGACGAGACAAAACACCAGCCACCAACCCATCAACATCTGAGGACAAATTAAACTATAAGGTAGATGGGCACTGAGGAGTGACTGAAGAATCAAGAGTCTGCTAAGTAAAGTCTGCACAGAAAGAAAAGTTAAGAGAAGTCCATGAGTACCTAAGATATTTTCACTTCAAATCCAGAGAAAACGGAAGACTGTCGTTTGTTGTCCGTACCTTCTTGAATCAAGTATATGAAAGACAATGACTACAAATGGTGCACTATATAGCGCACCTGGCCTGAAAAATTCCTTGAAGGATCCGCTGGCGGCTTTTCCAGAAGAGCACCCCAGCCGTACATGAGAGTTCTCACCAAACTGACACCTGGACCGCCTGTTGCTGCTTTCCAGAGTAGCTGCAGCAACCACGCCGTCACGCTCCACACTATCAGGCCCACCACTAAGCCGACCCACAGCTCGTCTACAACACAAACTCAACTTCATGCGAAGGCAAATCACAACCAGATTTTCATTATAAGATTAAGATACCTAAATTCTATGACCTGTAAATTTAAAGACCCAAAATATTATCCATTACGGCCCCTTTTTTCAATGACTCTTCTTATACTCCTCACTTGCACTCCTTCCTCTCCTTCCTTCTCTTTTTGCACCATGAAATATAACGAAAGAATACTTAAAACAGCTACAAGAAACATACTAGAGAACGGTCTCATGATGGACATGACAGCTGACAGTAGGGAAGGCTTCTCAGACAGAACCACCAAGTAGTCGGTCGGTTCTAGACGCAGGTAATCAATCACCTCAAGTCTATCGGAGGTGGGGCTCAACAAGAGGCAAAAATCGGACTCCTCACGCTGCAGTTCGCCAACTAGACCACTGTACTGGCCCTGGGCGTTGAGGTTCCCAAAGGAACGATCTGGAGTTTCCCACACCTCATACCTATGGTTTGGGAAATTTCTCAGACGAGGGCAAAGTGGAAGGGGCAGGCACCTTTCTAAATGAGCACCACCAACATAGAACCAATACATTATAACGATTTACAAATATATCCACTATTTTTTTCACTAATTTCTGAATTCAAGCTTTTTAAACCTTCTGACTGAGCTTCAATACATAAATAACTGTGCCTAACTGCAGGGAATTACATCGCCAAGATTTACCTCCAAAAGTAATTCGAAAAAAAGCGTAGGACCTTGTCAAAAGATAACAATACTATTACTGGAAGTTTTCATCACCAAAAATTAATTCATAGACCACGCTCCTTCAACCTACGTGAAGTTAAGAACAGCGGAGGCGGTGTTGAGTATTCTGACATTGAGCGAGTCTTGTAGCGTCACCTTGGTCCCTCGCTCCTGCGTGTCCCTCGAGTAGGCCACGTAAGGGAAGTACGGCACGGTGGTCACTTCAAAGGTATGGCCTCGTAGATCCTTGAAGGGTTCTGGTATATCAAAATGTTTTCAGCATACATCAAAACTGGTCATGACTAAGGTAAAATTTAAGTATTAGATAAATATATTAGTTTTTACTGCCATCTACATATCTAAGACTTTAATATTAAATAATATTAAACCACCACATTGAACTACGTAGGTTTCTATATCATCTACCTTCTATCTCAATAATAAATAGGCTTTATTGCTATCTACCTCACATGTCAACATTAAACACCAAGGAATTCTTTCATATAAAACCTGAAAGGGCTGAGGAGAGATTAGTAATGCTGAGGTTCTCTCGGTCCAGCTCAAGGTTCATGCGGCCCACCAAGCGAACTGCAGGCTCGCCGCCATCACAGTACACACATCTCCAGAATACACTTACTCGCCCGCTGACTACACAAGATACATGGAACAAGCAAATAATAATAATAATAATAATAATAATAATAATAATAATAATAATAATAATAATAATAAATAGTAAAGTAATTACAAAATTCTAGCTTGGAGCCACAACTAAGGTCATATGAAATAGATAAGTAAATAATGAGAAAAAAAAAGTAATTACCATTATGACTTTTTTTCAGATCTGTAATCCACACATAACTGTTAAATCATTAGTAGGATAGAAATACATTATTCAACAATATATACGTATTGAATGTTTCAGTAACCAGGAGATAGACTTATTTTTCTGTAGATTAGCGTTTCAAATTCCTTTTCACTCCATTTTTTGTTCCTCTGTTTGATTCATTTCAGTGTCTAAGGAGCCGTAACATCGCGGTCACATGGCGCCAGTGAAAATGTTCGAAGCAACAATATTGATAGTAATAACAAAAGTGTGGTAACAACAATAAAAATGAAAAAAATAATAAAATAAAAAATGCTAACAATAAAAAGGAAATGGGATGAATCAGCGAAAAGCGAAGTGTTACTACAAATTAAGAGGGCCTCCGTTTATCCTAATATACCATATCAGGATATGTATATGGTACTGACGTTTAAATCGCTGATATCACTGAGGTTCGTATTATTATTATAGAACACCAGATACAGAACTACTTTACTAGACTCTTCAGAAGATCCTGCCAATCGAGGGTGTCCGGGAGAGGAAGGAACTGAAGAATGAAGGGCAAGGTAGAGGCCATGCATTGTGTTTCGGAGACTGTGATGAAGAAGAATATCTTTCACCGAAGTCTTGCCTCCGACCAAAACCACTCGCGTCTTCGGTTTCTTCCACAATCCCGCCTGTTCCAATAGCCTAGCCAGGAGCCATAGGTCAGATGTGCTCAGTATCTTCATAGTGAAAAGTAACTTGCATTCAGTTTCAAAGACTTTCGTTTTCCCTCGATCAGCTGGCAATCTTATAAAATCTGACATCTAACAGTTTCATTAGATTAGAGGATTTGAGATTCCAAGAAAATTATGAGTGGCACGTTAACCGACTTAAGACTGACTGTACATTGTATTCAGAATCAACATTACCTGAAGGCCAGTACAGTTTCGTTAGCAGCCTCGTTAGTATGATCGAGGTGGATGATAAGTACTTGGCAAACTGTTGTGACCTCTCCTGACAGGACCTCCTGTAAGCTGTCCTCTCTCATTGTGTCAGTCGCCACCACTGTCCCCTCGTTCATTTGACTGAAGCAAAACATTACCACATCAGAAATAAGTCACGTCTTAGAAGACTGTTATTCTTATTCTGAAAGTAAACAAACTTTCAAATAATTACTTTCGAATAGCGGAGAACACAGGTGAGTGAGGCATAGTGGTCAGCAGGACCAGATGACAACTCGAAAAGTGTTGCTTCACCAATCCGGTCACCAACGTGCTCACCTGTGCGGCGCCCACCCGGCTCATCGGTGCCATCTGGCCCATCGGTGCACTCCCCAGCATACTCAGGAGTAAAAGCATCAAGTTCTTCGATAAAAGCATTCCTTCATGTACTGGAATGTTTCTCTTTTGTAAAATTCAAGTAATCAGCTTTTTACTTTCAAAATTGATACCTGTTATTGTTGCTGTCATTGTTTTTCTTTTGCATATATAATTTATTGAAAAGTTTTGTTGAAAATTCACACATTAACCCGAAATCAAATTTCAAAATACTTTAAACGCAAGCAATGTATTTGGATGCACACTCTACAGGCGATGATATACAGGCCAGCCTATTATGATAAATGGAAAGAATTACATCTAATATAGTATAACAAGCAATAGAATGGTGAATATACACAAATATATATATATATATATATATATATATATATATATATATATATATATATATATATATATATATATATATATATATATATATATATATATATATATATATATATATATATATATATATATACAAAAAAAAGAAAAAGAAAATGGTTACACTCCGTTCCTAATTCACAATTATTTGAAGCCTCAAAGTGATTGATTGACTGGTTAAAGAAAGAAAAAAAATAATAAATAAATAAATAAATAAAAAGCGGGGTGGAATGCTGCGGGAAGGCGCAGCAAGCCTCACAGTGGAGTACATAGGCTGTACAGTACGCAGGCTAAGCCTTGCAGTCCAGTATACAGGATCAGTACATTATAAATATACGCAGTACATAGGCACAGTACATTATAAGCTATATTTTCACACCGTAACCATTACTGTATAAATAGGAAATAACAGCCAGATTGCTATACACAAACTCTTGAAAAAAACTCTGTTGTGCGTGAAGTGACTGTCTGCCAGCAGTCGCCAGACAATACATTTGCAGCTGTAGTTTCAAATGATTCTGGAGGTCTTGATCATCAGCGCCAGCGCTTTGTACTGCCAAGCCATCCATCCTATTGAGAGCCTTGTAGCACCTACTCAACCAGCGGTACACAGTAGAGATGCTTGTGCCTGTGGTGACGGAGATGTCCCGGGCGGAGTACCCCGCCAGCCACAGCCACACCATCCTGGCGCGGACAGCTTGCATCAAAACCCTCTTGATGGGACGCCTCATCGAACTGTAGGACTTCACTTATTTCCTCTCTCTCTCTCTCTCTCTCTCTCTCTCTCTCTCTCTCTCTCTCTCTCTCTCTCTCTCTCTTAAGAATCCAAAGGAAAATAAGTCAGTCAGATGATTCCTTCTTTACTTTATAATATAGAGCGCAAATTTTCCTTCTTCCTCGGGTACAACTTATATAAGATAGCCTTCAATTTTGTTGCTAGAATGATATTTATTTTTGATAATCTCTCCGAACTATAACTTTTGTTTTCTGAATAAGCTTTAAGATATCTCTGCTTAAACATATTCTAAATAGACTATACTGTACTTTGTGTAGGTTTTCGTTATTCTTGACAACGAAAGAGTTACTCCCAGATTTCATCTATTCTATGATTTCCCAATCATTTCCCTTGAAATATTTACCAACGATGAACTTGTGTTCATTTACATTAAGAGCAAAACAACAGCCGCACAGCCTCACAATCGAACTGAGGTCAACTACAGCCGAGTGACATCAAACATGCTGTAAACAGACGAGCAATGAGTGGCACTGCATCTGTGTATCTGGCAAGGAATAAAGATATTGATTAATGCCGAAGTTAGGCTTCTGGCAATTAACTATTCCAAATGCAACGGTAAGATGTCAACCGTGTCACCTGAGTTGATAAAGTCTCCTGCTTCTTCGGAGGAAGGTCAGCTGAATGTGCCACCACGAGCCTGCAACGCGTTTTAAACTCAGGCCGGCAGGAGGGAAGAAAGAGGAGGAACAAAGAAAGTGACGTCATACGCGAGTGTTTAAATTTAATTCGTCTTGCTTTTGTTTAATTCATGCAATGCAGAACACACACACACACACACACACACACACACACACACACACACACACGAACTTGGAGACAAAAACACAAGATTAACTCGTATCCTTTATGCATTTATGCCAATATATATTATATATATATATATATATATATATATATATATATATATATATATATATATATATATATATATATATATATATATATATATATATATATTATTATTATTATTATTATCATTAATTATCTATTTATTAGTGATGGTACACGCAAAATGAATGGCAAATTAATCCATGATTTTCAGTACGCGAAGACAACTCAGCCTAATGGAAAATCCATGCGTTCATAGTATAAGGGAAATTGAAGCACCACTAGATGATCTAAATGGAAGAAAACTTTTAGTGACTGGGAATTTCTGTAATACATGCTTGAACCTTCATGAGTGTGTATTACCCCACAGGGTGATGGCGTTGACGGAATCTAGACTCTTCAGGTACTGGATTCAGAACGTCCCCAATTTTACTTGATGCAACAATGTGCCCAAAAAAGTGGCGTTCTCTACCACTCTCTCGTTCACTAACCTTTGGGTGCGTGTGTATTATAGAGAGAGAGGCCACCTGTGCCATGATGTTCAGTCTTAAAACAATGCTAATGACATCGATAAGAGTTAAGTTTCCGTGTTGTTACAGGGAATGTTTGCGTTGCCGATGGGGTGTCTAACTGCTGGCCTGCTGGTCTAGTGCCTTGAACTTCTGAACCTACCCGCCAAGAAGTCATCGTGGAAAACGGTGTGAGCAATAGTATGTTCATCCTGCTTTAAATGTTTTTTTCGATGAAATCTTAAAACTGGGATGTCATCCGCTTACCCAGTGGAATTAAACGTCACAATTAAGGAAAAAATGCTACTTTATCCCCCAATATGAATAAAGACCATTTCCTTCTCTCTCTCTCTCTCTCTCTCTCTCTCTCTCTCTCTCTCTCTCTCTCTCTCTCTCTCTCTCTCTCTCTCTCTCTCTCTCTCTCTCTCTCTCTCTCTCTCTCTCTTTGAAGTTTATTTGCTGTCATGTTCATTTGAGCACTGTCCGGTCATAGGTGAACTCATGTGATTCAGTTCCCAGTTATCTCCGCCAGTAAAGTGATAGACGCCACGCCTGAACCGAGAAACAACAGGTAGAAGGCGCCCTGCAGGTGGTCCATACTGAGAACTACCTCCTTCTCGTCCTCCTGCAGGTGACACATTGCCAAACTTGTATAAACGTATGGTTTGATTTTATGTCAAGATTGTATGAATGTATGGTTCATTGCCAAGCTGGTATATACAAGTAGAAATTATAAGGTTCCATGCCAATCAGGTCTGCAGGTAACGTCCAGTGTCAAGCTTGTATATAGAAAAGTTAAGCTTTAATGCTAAGCTTGGATAAGGGTAATGTAAGTTCAGTGCCAAGCTTATATAAAGGTATGGCAACCTGTTTATCAACGACGGCTAAGAATAACCTTATACCAACAGATGGGACACGCGTCTTTATCGTTCTTCAAGGTAATTTTCCTGCATATCATTTAACTTCTTACTTGTTACTTATAGAAAAAATACCAGTCTTCAAAGCCATACAGTTTTCATACGAACTTCGTTTGGAACACAAACTTAATTCTATGAGGTAAAAAACTAATTATAAGTCTTGTATTTAACATATTCATACAAAAGTGATAAAAAGAAACGATGTTTTCATACCAGTGAACCAAACACATTCGTTGCCTTAGGAGCATTCTTCGCCCTGGTCTCCTTCACGCGCTGCGCCACCACTACCTCCGTCCAGTGCTTTACTAGCCCTGCATCCTCAAGGCGAGACGCGAGACTTAAGAACGCTTCCAGAAAAGGAGCTCCTTTCCTACAGGGAGGAGAGGCAACGATTCATGTTCTCGTTTTGAGTGAGTTACAACTTTTGGTCTAATTTTTACCACCTGTTGTATTTAAGATGAAAAAATAAAGAAAATATTTTTTTTTTCTTGCTGCACTCGTTTATAAATAAAATAAACATTTTTTTCCGTTGTTTAAGCAACACATGTATTGAAATTCAGTCTGATCTCGAGCCTATATTGCATTTAAAATTACGAAATCAACGAAAGAAACCACATGCCTTGGATCTACAGCTCACGGGTGCACCAGCAGTTGGGGTTATTGTTAATTATTTTATTTAATGCAAGACAGGCATAGCTTACCTACCTGATGCCCCACCCGAAGCAGGCCAAGATGCCCCGCTCCTCCCTGCCCATATGAAAGGGCATCTGGCCATACTTATCCACGTAGCTGGACGCCATAATTACCATGATGTAATTCTTGACACTGACCATCGAATATCTTCCTTCTAGAACTTTCTGAAGTAGTTCCTTTAAAGGAAGCTTCTGGAACATGGTAAGAAATCAAGAGTAAACGACTGAAGTATGAAAACTTATGCCAATGATCAATTTTTCGCCTACATCAGAAATTCAAAGCTGTCTAGCATTATTGTCAGTCTTCTAACCAACTCCACGCACACAAACTATTCATGGATTAATTCTGCTTTTGTAACTACTGTTGTTACGCTATTGGTTCTATTTCAAAACCTACATATAGTTTTCATATAAATTTACAAATGATATTGTAACTTCAAAATACGCAGTAAAGCAAAACAGATGCGCGTATTTCTAACAATACTATCATTGCATGCTTACTTCCATCCTCTGATACACTTCCTGCACTACTTGGTCTGTATTCTTCTCAAAGTAGTTGAGAAGCTGTCCATCCAGCATCCAGGGTTCAATACCCCATCTCCAGTTGTCGAATTCCACAAGATCCTGAAACCCCTCTGGAGTTTGGGACTTAGCCTGAACGGTGAGATGGGCAATCAGCGAAGACTTGAACCCCGTGACAATGACGAAGCAAAACACCAGCCACCAACCCACTAACATCTGAGGACAAATTAAACTATAAGGTAGATGGGCACTGAGGAGTGAGTGAAGAATCAAGAGTCTGCTAAGTAAAGTCTGCACAGAAAGAAAAGTTGAGAGAAGTCCATGAGTACATAAGATATTTTCACTTCAAATCCAGAGAAAACGGAAGACTGTCGTTTGTTGTCCGTACCTTCTTGAATCAAGTATATGAAAGACAATGACTACAAATGGTGCACTATATAGCGCACCTGGCCTGAAAAATTCCTTGAAGGATCCGCTGGCGGCTTCTCCAGAAGAGCACCCCAGCCGTACATGAGAGTTCTCACCAAACTGACACCTGGACCGCCTGTTGCTGCTTTCCAGAGTAGCTGCAGCAACCACGCCGTCACGCTCCACACTATCAGGCCCACCACTAAGCCGACCCACAGCTCGTCTACAACGCAAACTCAACTTCATGCGAAGGCAAATCACTACCAGATTTTCATTATAAGATTAAAATACCTAAATTCTATGACCTGAAAATTTAAAGAGCCAAAATACCATTCATTAAAGCCTTTTTTTCAATTACTTTTTTTTTTATATATATTCCTCATTTGCACTCCTTCCTCTTCTTCCTTCTCTCTTTGCACCGCGAAATATAACAAGAGCATAGGTAATACAGTTACAAGAAACATACTAGAGAACGGTCTCGTGAAGGACATGACAGCTGACAGTAGGGAGGGCTTCTCAGACAGAACCACCAAGTAGTCGGTCGGTTCTAGACGCAGGTAATCAATCACCTCAAGTCTATCAGAGGTCGGGGTCAGCAAGAGGCAGAAATCGGACTCCTCACGCTGCAGTTCGCCAACTAGACCACTGTACTGGCCCTGGGCGTTGAGGTTCCCAAAAGAGCGATCTGGAGTTTCCCACACCTCATACCTATGGTTTGGGAAGTTTCTCAGACCAAAGCAAAGTGAAAGGGGTAGGCACCCTACTAAATGTGCACAACCAATATAAAACCAATACATTATGAAGAATTGAAAATATATCCACTCTTTATTTTTACACTGATTTCTGTATTCAAGTTTTTTTTTTTTTTTACTTTCTGACTGAGCTTCAATACATAAATTACTGTGTATAACCGCAGGTAATTACATCGCCAAGATTTACCATCAAAAATCATTCAAAAAAATAATTAAAAAAAATAAAATAAAATAAAAAATATTAAGACCAAGTGAAAAGATAATGTACCAGTAAAACGCCTAGGAAGGTGATTGACGAGCGAAGCTGTCAGCAATGCATCAGTGGGAGGGGGTATTTCAATAACTGACGGAGAGAGAGAGAGAGAGAGAGAGAGAGAGAGAGAGAGAGAGAGAGAGAGAGAGAGAGAGAGAGAGAGAGAGAGAGAGTCAATTTCAGGCACCCAGCATACCGCGCACTAACCTATTATTAAAAAAAATTCAATCTAGTTCAAAACTTTGCGGGAGCCCAGTTTTTGTGCTATATACCATTGGATAGAAAATTCCATTCTGTGTCCAATGGTATGTGTCCGCTCTTTTTGAGACAAAAAAAAAGTTGTGAAAATTGCAGTAAACTAATTTTTTGCAAGTTAACATTGACTTCACATAATAGAAGATATGAAACCTATATCATATAAAATTGATAGAGATGTGCTATCGTATGGTGCTAATTTCGTTACGATTGACCGAGTAATTGCGGAGATATTAGTGTTTGAATAGCGTTATAGTAGGGCCGGGCCGCTCAAAATTAAACAACCTACCTGGAAATAAGTATAAGTAGAAGGAGTATTTCAATAAATAAAAGAGAGAGAGAGAGAGAGAGAGAGAGAGAGAGAGAGAGAGAGAGAGAGAGAGAGAGAGAGAGAGAGAGAGAGAGAGAGTGTGTGTGTGTGTGTGTGTGGCAATTTCAGGCACTCCGGACATGGCTGATTAGCCTAATATTAAAAAAAGAATAGTAATATAAAAAATAAAAAATCAATCTAGCTCAAAACTTTGGGAGCGCAATGGTTGTGCTACATATCATTCTATAGGAAATTTCATTGTGAATGTAATATTATGTGTTTGATTTTGTAGAGAAAAAAAAAAAAGATGAAAAATTGAGTTTTTGAAAAATCCCATTTTTACATCCTTTTAATTTTGCAAGTTACCTATTGAGTTTAAACAATAGAAGAGTTGAAAACTATATAATATAAAACTGATAGAATTGTACTATCATAAGGTGTTAATTTCGTTACGATCGGCCGCTTAGTTCCGAAGATTGTAGCGTTTGAATAGCGTTATGTCCGGGCCGGGCCGGGCCGCTCACAAAATGAAACTCTAACCTCCATTCTAAACTTTGCTACGCCAAAAATCAATTCATAAACCACACTCCTATAACCTACGTGAAGTTAAGAGCAGCGGAGGCGGTGCTGAGTATTCTGACATTGAGCGAGTCTTGCAGCGTCACCTTGCTGCCTTGCTCCGGAGCGCCCCTCGAGTAGGCCACGTAAGGGAAGTACGGCACGGTGGTCACTTCAAAGGTATGGCCTCGTAGATCCTTAAAGGGTTCTGGTGAAGCAATATATCTTCAGCATACATCAAAATTGGTCATGTCTAGAGTAAAATTCAAGTATTAGGTAACTACATTAGTTTTTACTGCCTTTTATATAAGACTTCAGTATTAAGTAACCACATTGAATTACGTAGGTTTCATATTATCTATCCTATCTCAATAATGAACAGGCTTTATTGCTATCTACCTCACATGTCAATACTAAACACCTTGGAATTCTTTCATATAAAACCTGAAAGGGCTGAGGAGAGATCAGTAATGCCGAGTTTCTCTCGGTCCAGCTCAAGGTTCATCCGGCCCACCAAGCGAACTGCAGGCTCGCCGCCATCACAATACATACATCTCCGGAATACACTGACTCGTCCGCTGACTACACAAGATACATGGAAGAAGCAAATAATAATAATAATAATAATAATTAAGGGTAAAATGATTCAAAAATTTTTTGCTTGGCGCCACAACAACTAAGGTCATATGAAATGGATAAATAAATTAAACAAAAAATTTATTACAATTATGACGTTTTTCATTTATGTAATCCGCACATAACTGACAAATCATTAGTAAGATAGAAATACATTATTCAACATTATAGTCGTTTCAGTAATCATGACAGACCTATTTTACTGTAAGGTAGCGTTTCAAGTTCCTATTCATTCCATTTTTCTCCCTCTAATTGATTTCTAATTTTAAGCATCGCAACACCGCGGTGACATGGCGCCACTGAAAATGTTAAAAACAACAATATTGATAGTAATAACAAGTGTGGTAAAAACATTAAAAATCACAAATAATGCAAACATAAAAGGAAATGGGATGAATCATCGAAAAGTGAAGTGCTATTAAAAATTAAGAGAGCCTCTGTTTATCCTAATATACCACCATATCAGGAGAGCTATACGGCATTGACGTTATGAATCACTGATATCACAGGAAACATCACTCAGGCTAGTATTATTATAGAACACCAGATATAGGATTATATTACTAGGCTCTTCAGAAGGTCCTGCCAGTCGAAGGTGTCGAGGAAAGGAATTGACTGAAGAATGAAAGGCAAGGTAGAAGCCACGCATTGTGTTTCGGAGACTGTGATGAAGAAGGATGTCTTTCACCGAAGTCCTGCTTCCGACCACAACCACTCGAGTCTTTGGTTTCTTCCACAATCCCGCACGTTCCAATAGCCTAGCCAGGAGCCATACGTCAGATTTGCACAGTATCGTCGCAGTGAGAAGTAACTTGCATTCACTTTCAGAGACTTGCGTTCTCTCTCGATCAGCTGGCAATCTTATAAAATCTGACATCTAACAGTTTCATTAGGTTAGAAAATTTAGGATTGCGAGTAAATGCTGAACACAATGAGAAGTGAGAGCGGCACGTTCACTGACTTAAGACAGCGACTGTACATTGTATTCAAATCGACATTACCTGAAGACCAATGCAGTTTCGTTAGTAGCCTCGTTAGTGTGATCGAAGTGGATGATAAGTACTTGGCAAACTGTTGTGACCTCTCCTGACAGGACCTCCTGTAAGCTGTCCTCTCTCATTGTATCAGTTGCCACCACTGTCCCCTCGTTCATTTGACTGAAGCAAAACATTACCACATCAGAAATAAGTCACGTCTTAGAAGACAGTTATTTTTATTCTAAAAGTCAACAAACTTTCAAACAATTACTTTCGAATAGCGGAGAACACAGGTGAGTGAGGCATGGTGGTCAGCAGGACCAGATGACAATTCGAAAAGTGTTGCTTCACCAATCCGGTCACCAGCGTGCTCACCTGTGCGGCGCCCACCTGGGTCATCAGTGTCATCTGGCCCATCGGTGCTTTCCCCAGCAGACTCAGGAGTAAAAGCATGAAGTTCTTCAGTAAATGCATTCCTTCATGTGCTGGAAGGTTTTCTCTTTTGAAAAAATTCAAGAAATCACTTTTTATTCTCAAAATTATCAATTACTGTTTTCATTAATCATTGTTTTCTTTGCATATTTACTATATTTAAAAAATGTCTTGAGAATTCACGGATTAACCCAAAATCAAATTTCAAAATACCTTAAACGCAAGTTATGTATTTGGATGCACACAACAGGCGATGATGCACAGGTCAGCTTATTATGATAAATGGAAACAATTACAACAGTATACCAAGCAATAGAATGGTGAATATACACCAAAAGAAAAAGAAAATAGCTATAATCCGTTCCTAATTCACAATTATTTGAAGGCTTCACAGTGAATAACTCAGTGACTAATTAGAAAAAAAAAAAAAAAAAGGGGGGTGTCCGTGGGGAGGGGGGAAGGGGCAAAGGCGCAGCAAGCCCCCAATGGAATACATAGGCTGTGCAGTACACAGGCTAAGCCTCCCAGTCCAGTACACATGATCACAGCACACATTATAAATTATACGCAGTACATAGGCACAGTACATTATATGCTATATTTCCACACTGTAAAGATTATTGTATATATAGGAAATACCAGCCAGATTGCTAAACACAGACTCTTGAAAAAAGCTCTGTTGTGCGTGGAGTGACTGTCTGCCAGCAGTCGCCAGACAATACATTTGCAACTGTAGTTTCAAATGATTCTGGAGCTCTTGGTCACCGGCGTCAGTGCTTTGTACTGCCAAGCCACCCATCCCCTTGAGAGCCTTGTGGCACCTCCTCAACCAGCGGTACACAGTGGAGACGCTCGTGCCTGTAGTGACGGAGATGTCCCGGGCAGAGTAACCCGCCAGCCACAGCCACACCATCCTCGCACGGACGGCTTGCATCAAAAGTCTCTTGATGGGACGCCTCATCGGAATTGCAGGACTTCACTTATTTCCCGTCTCTCTTTCTCTCTCTCTCTCTCTCTCTCTCTCTCTCTCTCTCTCTCTCTTATGAATCCTAAGAAAAATAAGTCTGTCAGATGATTCTTTACTTTGTAATATAGAGCGCAAATTTTCTCTTTCTTCCTTGGTTACAACTTATTTCAGATAGCCTTTAATTTTGTTACGAGAATGATACTTATTTTTGATAATCTCTCCAAACTATAACTTTAGTTTTCTGCATAAGCTTTAAGATATCTCTGCTTAAGCATATTCTGAATAGACTATACTGTAGTTTGAGTAGGTTTTCGTTATTCTTGACAACGAAAGAGTTACTCCCATATTTCATATATTCTATGATCTTGCAATCATTTCCCTTGAATTATTTACCTAAGATTACCATAAACTTCTTCCTCATTTACATTAAGAGCAAAACAACAGTCGCACAGCCTCACAACCGAACTCAAGTCAACTACAGCCGAGTGACATCAAACTTGCTGTAAACAGACGAGCAATGAGTGGCACTACATCTTTGTATATGGCAAGGAATAAAGATATTGATTGATGTCAACGTTAGACTTCAGGCAATTAACTATTCCAAATAGAACAATAAGATGTCAACCGTATCACCTGAGTTGGATCAAGTCTGCTGTTTCTTCGAAGGGAGGAGGATCAGCTGAATGTGCCACCACGACCCTGCAACGCGTTTTAAACCCAGGCCGGCAGGAGGGAACAAAGAGGAGGAGCAAAGAAAGTGACGTCATAAGCAAGTGTCAAAATTTAATTCGTCTTGCCTTTGTTCAGTTCATCCATGCAATGCAGAACACACACACACACACACACACACACACACACACACACACACACACACACACACACACACACACACACACACACACACACACAGACGACCTTGGAGACGACAACTCAAGCTTAAGTCGTATCCTTTATGCTAATATATATATATATATATATATATATATATATATATATATATATATATATATATATATATATATATATATATATATATATATATATATATATATATATATATTTATTTATTTATTTATTTATTTATTTATTTATTTATTTATTTATTTATTTATTTATTTATTTTATGCTAATATATATATATATATATATATATATATATATATATATATATATATATATATATATATATATATATATATATATATATATATATATATATATATATATATATATATATATATATATATATATATATATATATATATATATATATATATATATATATATATATATATATATATATATATATATATATATTTATTTATTTATTTATTTATTTATTTATTTATTTACTTATTTACTTATTTATTTACTTATTTATTTATTCATTTATTTATTTGTTCGCTTATTTATTTAGAAAAAAAAAATATATATATATATATATATATATATATATATATATATATATATATATATATATATATATATATTTATTTATTTATTTATTTATTTATTTATTTATTTATTTATTTATTCATTTATTTATTTACATATATATTTAAGTTGGTATACGCAGAAAGAATGACAGCGTAACCCATGATTTTCAGTACGCAAACACAACTCAGCCTGAAAAAATGCATGTGTTCATTGTATAAGGGGAAATTAAAACACCACTAAGAGATATAAACGGAAGAAAAAAAGTATATAGTGAATGGGAATACAAAGACCCGAAAAATTGTTTTGGGACCTGACGATCATTGCGGTTCCGAAGAATAGTCCTGTTCTTCCGGTCGGGGGTTTGCATCCCTAGCCCGGCGAAGGCCTCTTAAAATTAAATATTTATCCTGGCTTTGGAATCTCATTGTTTCAATGAATGGCACGAGGAGCATTACACACAAGTGACAAAGTGGATGACAAAAGATTAGCATATATATACTCGTATATATATATATATATATATATATATATATATATATATATATATATATATATATATATATATATATATATATATATATATATATATATATATATATATATATATATATATATATATATATATATATATGAGGGTCACTGGCCAAGGGAATCAAAACTGCGAAAGAAAAAAAATCCCACTAAGGCGCCAGTCCCAAAAGAGACGTCAAGAGAATCATCGAAAATTGCAGGATAAGTATCCTGAAACTCCCCTCTTGAAAGAGTTCAAGTCATAGGAAGGAGGAAATACGGAAGCATGCAGGGAGTTCCAGACTTTACCAGAGAAAGGAATGAAAGACTGAGAATACTGGTTAACTTTTGCATTACAGAGGTGGACAGAATAGGGATGCAAGAAGAAGAAAGTTTTGTGCAGCGAGGCCGCGGAAGGAGGGGAGACATGCAGTTAGCAAGATCAGAAGAGCAGTTAGTATGAAAATAGCGATATATATATATATATATATATATATATATATATATATATATATATATATATATATATATATATATATATATATATATATATATATATATATATATATATATCAGCCAACATCGCCGTCTTCTATTTCCGTCATCAAGCACCAATGGATGTGGGACATGCTGATGGATGGCCCTCAAGAGTGGATGGACTGAGGCAGCAACGGTAACATCTTCTATGACTGACTCAAAGCAGGCACCAGCATGTGAATTCGCTTCGTCAGTAAAACCTGGAATGTCATCCTCGTGAAGGGACACATGATCCTGAAAAGTCTGTTTTCGTGGTGGTAATGATCAAGAAAGCCCAAGGCACCACAGAGGCTGATTCCTCTAAACGTGGAACCTTTTGTCAAAATCAAATTATAAGATAAAGATTAATACATGAGAATAAATACACAAAATATTATAATTGTAGTAATGCTGACGAAAGGATTTATAGGCCGATTGAATTTTGGCGCCATAAGGGAAGTGCCAGCCTGGTTCACGCACCCAACGGATGCCTAGCCCTACACAGGCAAGCATGACACCACAGGCTACCACCGATCCTCCTTGAAGCCTGGTTGTTACGTCATGGTGACTCCGCTGCAGGTTGCTGACGAGAGAAAACGTTCATCAGATTAACTGCTTATTTAAAAAATGGTACCGTTTGAAACCTGTGACTGCTAAAACTAATCTGGAAAGAGGAGGAAAAAGAGGAGATAGGTAGAAATATCACCATCACCGAATTTACAAAAGTATTCTTCGATGAAAGCGTACGTTGGAAGAAACTTCATGAGTAACACACACACACACACATACTCTCTCTCTCTCTCTCTCTCTCTCTCTCTCTCTCTCTCTCTCTCTCTCTCTCTCTCTCTCTTCCTGTAAATGTTAAGCCTGCATAACGTGCCAAAATTAACCTGCTGTATGTCAGCAACACTACACGCAAGCATATATATAAACAGTGCGCGGGCCTCTCGTGCGCCAGCTTGGTGCAGTAACTGGCTTCGTGCACTCACGCCTTCCCATCCTGACAACCACTCAAGGTAAGCAATGCATCTCTTGTTTTCTTTTGTTATCCATGCGATATTATCATAAATAAGACGATATTTAAACATATCTTTCATATGCACTCTATTATTTGTAATTATTCCATTTCTCTTGCGAAAACGTGAGATTGTTAGCCGCAAAATAACTGCATATGTATTGTGTAACCTCGAATATTGTCTTAGATGTTTAGACTTTTCCTTTCATATGATTATGAATTTGCAATGTTTTTGCCTTGAACCTTGAAAGCCTGATCATTTTACTTCAAGGGGACACAACCTGGCCGTACACTCCGCGGCCAGGTGACAAGAATACTGCCACCGTGTTTCCTGCGTGTCGTAGCTGACCAGGTCAAGTTTGGACTCTTTGCTGGAACAATGATTCGATATCCCTTCCGGCCAACTTGTTTAGGGGAACGCAGAAAGTTTGTGTTCATGTGGCTCGGCGGAAAGTCAATTCGTGCAGTCGCTCGGGAGACAGGCGTCAGTCCGTCCACGGTGTGCAGGTGGATCAATCGTTGGAAGCAAGAAGGCAACGTGTATAACAAACCTCGGTCATGCAGCTCGTGTTGTCCAAAGGCTGCAGCGAGGAAGGATCTGTATTCTAAATTTCAGTATTTACACTCTCAAAACTACACAAATTGGACTTTAATGTATGGTTTCGGCAACGGTTGTCTTTTTTAATAAGTTTGTCTGAATCCTGAAATGTGTCAACCTACTCGTATAAGCTATTTCTGGTATTTCTAAACAGAACGGTTATTTTTCATGGTATGTGAAGTATTTATCTATTTTTATTTTTTTTTCACAGAAAAGTATGAATTCGAACCTTTTTTAGGCAATACTATAGTCAACTTTACAATGCAAAAGTGATTTTGTCAAATTATATCGTCAAGCAGTTAAGTTTATATCGCAGAACACAACCTTTTCTGATCAGCGACAATTTTAATGATAAATGTGAAAGTTGGTGTATATAAGATAAACTCATTTTTCAATTTACTCGTGTGTGTGTGTGTGTCTATATATATATATATATATATATATATATATATATATATATATATGTATATATATATATATATATATATATATATATATATATATATATATATATATATATATATATATATATATATATATATATATATAAGGTAATTTTTTTATTAAAATCTTATTTTGTAAACCTAAATTATTATTATTATTATTATTATTCCCTTCGACACATAATGCAAGCGAATCTACAACGTGAGTATGGGAATGCCATAACCACACATTCATTTTATAAAAAGACCTTAATATGAAAATTCAGAAAGAAAAATTTGATCACTGTACATATTTGTAAATCAATGCTAGTTTTTTTTTTTTTTTTTTTGTGCGTGATCAAGAAGAAATTCTCTATATTGGTTGTGCTAGCAGCCTAGTGCTTGGTTTAGCATTTGAGTGGCCTGGAGGAGTGTCATTGTTTGGAAATACCTGCCCTCGATGATAATAAATATTTCATTTTGTTCAGATGATGGTTATCATCTTATTTACACCGTTGTTCTTCCTGGCAAGCAATTCTCAGCAATCTTCCGCACTGCTCCTCAATTTCTCAGGTAATCACTGAATTACAATTTATTCCTACTTTATATATATATATATATATATATATATATATATATATATATATATATATATATATATATATATATATATATATATTTTTTTTTTTTTTTTTTTTTTTTTTTTTTTTTTTTTTTTCAAAATGTAAAAAATGATGCGTTTTTTTTTTGTTTTTTTTTGCATCATTTTTCCTTCCCGGCAGAAGGCACGGGTCCAGAAGCACTGGCAGTGGTGCAGGTGGTCCTCTCATTAGGGCCCCAGCAGGAATGCCCGGTGCTCCTGCTGGTCAACGACCTGAGAAAAATAACTCTCCCGTTCTTGAAGGTACTACTAGTAGATGCATGAGACATCACAACGCAATCATTTGCAAGTATCGATAATTTTCTTCAGGGCTCGATGTGTTTTGCCTACTGTATGTGAACACCTTGACGCTTTGAAAAGAACGAAGACGTGATGAACAAATATTTATAAATGGGAACAATTATTTACAACTGAAACCAAAAATATTTTCCTTCATGAATTCTCCCATAGGAGGTAGGGACGGTGCAGGCGTTGCAGGGGGTCAGTGTCTTCCAGGTGGAGGGCTACAACCTGAACGCTAATGCATCGCTGATTCAACTGAGGTCAACAGTTGACAAGATTCGCCAGGTAAGTCATTTTCTGTACTCTTTCATGCCCTCTTTTTTAAGGATTTTCATCATTCACGTTTTAGAACAATGCTCTCCGTCAGCTGGGAGGGGCGTGGCACTGCCTGGTGGTGGTGGTGGTGAGTGATGACCCATCCTTCCTCGCCGCCTTCACTCACCTGTCACTCCGGCGTCACGCCCTCAGGTGGTCCACGAGGATCCTTGTTCTCACTCGCCTCCCTCTCAGCCACCTTGGAGGCCTGCACGGCCTTCTCTCCACCAGGAACGCCATGCTGCTCCTCGCGCACCCAGACGAGAAAGCTGTCAGGTGACCTGACGCGTTGTTTCAGCACCTTAAATTTTTATAAAATCAAGTGGATGAGCTTTGCACACACTAAAATTACCATAGTTGCAAATGAGTGCTTTCGAACGCCTATGATGACAGGAGTGTTGGTGTGTACGTGTCGTCACCATACAGTTCACCCTCCGCCCGGCCCCGGAAAGTGGACACCTGGACACCCAACACCACGTGGACACGTGCTACTCACCTTTTCCCAGAAAAGTTCTTAGTGTCGGTGTCCATCACTTTACTAGTGTATAATGATATCCAAATATGTATATTTTTCAATCCATACCTATCCACCTATCTATTATGTTCATTATAATATTTCAAACATGATCGACCTCAGTCTAAGTCTATGAATAGTTTCTTAAAATTAGTACCATTAAATTATACTGTTCTTACCCTTACTTCTACCAAATATCTGACAACATAGGTTCGGCTCAGCGCCAACACTGACAATCGGGATCGAGCTAATGCCTCAGCACAAGCTGTCGTGGGAGGAGGACCCACACGCCCCTGATGGACGCCGTCTAGTTTACACTGGCACCTTGGATAAAACAGTCCAGTACTTCGCTAAAGGAATGAACTTCACGTAGGTAAAACATCATTGAACGTTACGGTGAAGAAACCTTTGATTAATACAAATCTTTATACATCAGTTCGCAGTGCCAAAAGTTTTACTTTAAATTCCATTAAATAGAGAAAAGTGCAAAAGAAATAACTTAAACTGTAAAACATGTATATACTTTTCATAATTTGATTTTGAAGATTGAAGGAAATTATTATTAATTCTACTCGGTTAGCATATGCAGGATTTTAAGTTTTAAGTAATTAATTCTTACTTCGACTAAGACAACCGCCCAATACACAGGTACAGATACGTGCTGTCTCTCGATAGGACTTTCGGCACCAAGCTCCCTAACGGATCGTGGACTGGCTTGATGGGAATGATCGTCAGGGAGGTAATCACGGCCGCACCACTCTCGTAAAAAAGTCTGTCATATAAAGTAAAAATTGTATTCGTCTCATGTTCAGGCACAGTTCGTCGTCATTCGCACATCCACTTAAGCAGAATACAATTACGTCTTCCAGCGAAATTCATCTTCATGCGGGTGTCAAGTCAGTCAAGATTGGTGGCGGAAAGACGCAGATGCACGTCCTACTCTCATGACACTTGCCCCATGCAGATTTAATCCCTAAACGAACATGTCTCTCATCAACAGTAATACAGGTCAAGGGCGAAACTAGCCGTCCTTAGAAGGCTTGTAGTATCAATAAACATGGTATACTCCAGATATGAAAGCATAATCTGAAATAAAAAAAATAAAAAAAAACATGAAACAGCTGGAATGCATGTTTCTTTCTCAAATGCATGCATTCTTTCCTACAAAACTTAACTCGCCTTTCTTGCAGGAAACGGATTTCGGATTAGGCCCCTTCTCGCTATCGCCGGTGAGGGTAGCCGCCGCTGACCATACCGTCCCGATGTGGACCGGAAATATGAAGATGGTGAGTGGTCTGACTGGACTACAGGTAGACCCATGGGGCTTCCTGCTGCCCCTCAGGTCCATTGTGTGGACAGCCACCCTGGCAGCGATGCTGGGTGTGCTGGCTGCGCTAAAAATCTTTTCCTCTTGTCTGTCTAAGGAGACGCTTTGCCAAAGCGGCTGGCCCGCCAACACCTTCAGCCCTGTGCGCGTCCTCCTACAGCAAGGTGAGGCCTCGCGGACTGCCTTGCGTCTTGAAGGTTTCCATGCTCTCAGAGAGCAGCAGTCATGCCCTAATGAAAACTAACTCTGCCTCACTCACTCCCAACGCAGACGTGGAGTGGCCCACAGAGTGGTGGTGGTGGGAGCGTCTGGTGCTGGGGCTGTGGATGCTGACTACGTTGGTGTTGACCAGGAGCTATGCCGGCAACCTCATGTCCCTGTTGGCCGTGAGATATTTGCCACAGCCCTTTCAGACTTTAAAAGACGTCCTGGATCACCCGAGCGTGGCCATGATATGGGAAAAGCATTCCAAAAGTGAACAGTTTCTCAGGGTAAGTGAAACAGATAAGGAGGTAAAGGCAATGGACTAGGGATACTGCTTTCAGCCACTGATGTTGCACCGGGTACCAATAGATATAAATATGAAATTGCTGATCCTTTCCTTTTTTTTTCCAGGATGCTGAGTCCGGTATGTTCAAAGAAGTGGCAGAGCTGGAACAGAAGGGTCGTCTTGAGTTCCACACGCAGTCACAGTTCCTGGAGAGTCTCAGTACCCTAGTGAGGGTCGGCCACCACGTGCTCGTTATCGGGGACATCACCATCAAGAGCTTAGTAGCTTCGTACGTTTCCCATACAGGCAAGTTTTCAGTCCGTAACAATTTTTTCTATAGATTGACTGACTGATTTAATAGCTTCAGGCACCCCAACATCACGGTCATACACCGCAGCTGAAAAACATTCAAAGCAACTAAAATGGTAAGTTAAAATATTAATGATAATAATAAGTGTGGTATGGTAAAAACATAATAAAAATCACTAAAAACGTGAACATATAAAAGGAAATTATCTTAATCAAGAAAACTGAAGTGCTATAAATTAAGAGACCGGCATTTAAATAAACTGATTTAAGTATTCTTTTTTTTTAAATACAGAATGATGTCGAGAATACTACAAACTTTACAATTATGATATTAGGCACTTAGGTCTGTGGTAGCCAAGGCTCCTGGAAATGCTCTCGTACTATCGACAAGCGTGACTGCCCCGCCGCCCTTGACTCGACTAATTGTATCAAGAACATTTAGAAGAAGGGTGTGCAATCATCACCTTGGTTCTTTGTAACCGACCCGATGGTATATATATATATATATATATATATATATATATATATACCATTATATATTATATATATATATATATATATATATATATATATATATATATATATATATATATATATATATATATCTTTTCCAGTCTTGACCAAGAAAAAACAAGGTTATGTTTAGAAGTGCCAGTGCAGCTCGTATGTCCATTTCCTCACAGCAGATCTCTCTCTCTCTCTCTCTCTCTCTCTCTCTCTCTCTCTCTCTCTCTCTCTCTCTCTCTCTCTTCTACATTCTGATGCTATTTTTTTTTCCCCACAGGGAGCTGCGATTTTTACTTATCCAAGGATGGAATTCTTCCCTATTCTGCCGCTATAATGAGTCAGAAGACAAATCCCATTATTCTTGGCCTCAACCCAAGGTGATCTTTACAAATACCGGATATCTGACACTTCTCCCTACGCCAGTACGAATGTATTGATTCTTTACTATGTAAAATGAATTAAAACTTGTGTTATGACATCAGTACAAAGGCACACTTGCAACATTACAGGATGATGGCCTTGCTGGACTCAGGACTGCTCCGGTACTGGGCACAGGACGTGCCCAATTTCACGAGATGCCACAATATTCCTAAGCGAGTGATGCTGTTCACTACCCTGTCCACCATTAACCTTTGGGTGAGATTTAGTGTATCAGCTTTCCTTGCTACTGCTTCTCTCGGCCACAACGGATCACCCGTCTTCACTGTATCCTAAGTTTCCGTGTTGCATCGCAGGGAATGTTCGTGGTGTGGATCGTGGGTATGGCCGGGGGAACTATGGTGTGGTGCGCCGAGCTGCTCATCCGCCCCACCAGCCAGAGGGCTTCCTCATAGCTCCACAGAACCGCCACGATCTCGCAACCTGAGAGCTTCTTACGTCAATTTCAGCCATTTCAGCCACTCCACGTTGTCATTCTGCTTTAGCTAAAATATATTAATAGCAGAAACCCTGACAGATTTAACCAGCACTCTAATGTGTGTGTGTGTGTGTGTGTGTAATATATATATATATATATATATATATATATATATATATATATATATATATATATATATATATATATATATATATATATATATATATATATATATATATATATATATATATATATATATATATATATATATATATATATATATATATATATATATATATATATATATATATATATATATATATATATATATATATATATATATATATTGTTACGAACCCAGGCAGTCCCCACTGTCACTAGCTGCCTCCACCGCTACATGGCACTGGCTGCTCGGGTTACACTGACCACAGATTCACCAGCCGCATTTCTCAACAGTCCAGGAGATAGAGTGGAGACAGAAAGGGCCACATGTAACACTTACACCTGCCCTGGCTATTCAGAAGCCTGGCGCAGGACTTTCCTGGGTCCCAGTAATCTGCAGGCAGGGGGAACCCGTCCTCAAGGCACCTTGGTGGTCATCAGTAACAGACACACGCAGGAGAAAGAAATACACAGTAGTCACGTGGACTCACATCTATTCTCTTGGCAGGTACATTACACAGTCACAGCACAATTCCTAGTTCCCTAATGTCACAGTCACACGCACGGCACACTTGCAGATTTACTCCAACGTCCTTAGACGGGTGTGGGGCGCTATACTACCCTCCAGGGCAGAACAAAGGTATGGGCAGGAACGAGGGCAGCACGTGTCTTCTCAGAACTGAATCCTGGCAGGAACTGCCCGTGGGCCGGCGTCCCCACGCCCAGCACCGCGACCCACACCAACTCTCCCATTAAATCTCGCTAACATGGTCCTCACATGCACCCACACGGCGCCTACGCATTCACGCACGCACACACACACTCATACACACCTATGTATGCACATATACACACTATCCCAAAGAGCACGTTCGTAACAATATATATATATATATATATATATATATATATATATATATATATATATATATATATATATATATATATATATATATATATATATATATATATATATATAGATAGATAGATAGATAGATAGATAGATAGATAGATAGATAGATATAGATATAGATATAGATATCAGAACAGCTGAGCATATCGAGAAAAATTTTTTTTTTTTTTTTCTGTTTATAACCAATCAACCAACTGTTGGGATTAAAACAGTACTTGCAGGTTTTAAGAATAAGCCTGGAGTCAGGAAGAAGTTTGGACTTCAGGAAAGGAGCTTAGATGAAGAGATAGACTTAGAGAAATAGGTAGATTGATATAAACAGAAGAGAGACTAAGCTGAAATAAACATAGATCATTGGTTCCGTAAAAAGTACGCATGTAGAAATTGTATCATTGTTTTTGTTGAATAAACAACTAGCTTAGTGTGATAAACAAATTTTTTTCAAGTAATAGTTGTAGCAATAGTAGTAGTAGCAGTAGTAGTAGTAAAAAACAACAACAACAACAACAACAACAACAACAACAATAACAACAACAGCAGCAGCAGCAGCAGCAGCAAAAACAACAACAACAACAACAACAACAATAATAACAACAACAACAACATTAAAACGAACTTTGATTAGAACACCTTTAGGCATAGTTGCTCTTTACACACACGCACACACATACAAACAGACAACAGTTATCAATTTTTCATTTCCCGACACAAGAGCCTCCCAAGCTGTGACAAACAGACTTGCTATATAAAAAGAGCGTGCAGGGCCTCCTCTCCACCTGTCTGGCGCCCGACCTCAAAGCGAGCACTCGCACCTAACCATCGCCGGTGTTTCACGGTAAGGAAATTCGGTATTACCACATTCACACTCGTCAGTTTCGTCACACTCGTTAGTATCATTAGGACACACTGAACTACATCCTTGTATATATTTTTCCTAGTTCATATTTGTATATCTCATTATTTGTGTCATTACCGTTGTTATTGTTACTTTTCTATGGGATGTGTCAGAAAGCTGGTAGTGACAGGTTTTGTTAGGTTTAAAAGATTACATATCGACGGTAGTTATGTGTATAATCATGAAGTGTGCGATGTAATTTAACTAAAAAAGTACATGTAATTTACTCCGTCAGTGAAACGGGAGTAATTAAGTACAATCACCGTAATTTGGAGATATAAACGCTTTGTTCTCTCTTCAGGTCTTTTTTTTAAGACCACGGAGATGATCAATCACGTTTTCATGGGGTGCTTCTGTTGTTCCCGTTGATGGTGCAAAGTCTTTGTTGAATTATCACTAGAATCATAAAACTATTAAAAAAACAATAACATCCATAAAAGGGTGTTAATTAAAAGAAGTCACAATAAGGCGCTGAAACCTTTGAGAATGCGATGTAGAACGCGAGAGGTGTGTGTGTGTGTGTGTGTGTGTGTGTTTCGATTCACTTCTTGCGAACCAAATTTCCCTCCAACACAACCAGAGAGACAGACGGGTAAACACCAAGGTAAGGCTGACGAATCCCCGCGCAATGACTCGCTACCTCTTCCACCCCACCAACCTGAACGAGCGCAACAAGATCGTCTCCATGTGGTTTAACGGGATGTCCACTCGAACTATCGCGCGGGAGGTGGGCGTCAGTCCTTCAACAGTGTGCAGGTGGATCAACCGGTGGAAGCAAGAGTGCAACGTGTACAACAGACCTCGCGCTTACCACCTGTGCTACGCGAGGCTGGCAATGGGCCACGCGTACAGCCCTTACATGTAGGCAGTTCTTAAACCCGTACTCTGAAACACTTTGCTCTCACCATGGCTATTTTCAAACACACCGCAGATATTAGAAGTCAGATTCTCAAGAGTTTTTCTCCTGTTAATGAAGTAGAAATCTTTGTTAATCTATCACCAAAACCTTTAAACACTCTAAAAGTCTCTATAACTTGATCTATAGTCTTTTAAAAGTAGGTATAGGATGCAAAAATGTTTCAGAATACAGTCCTTAAAGTTACAGCACTCGTTCTGAATACCTATTGACTCTATGATTGTTTCTAACGACTTATATTCCTAATCCTTGTTTAATTATATTTTTGTTTATACAATGTATGCATGTGCAAGATTTAAATCCTTGTGCAAATTCAAATTTGTTTATTCTTGATATAAACGAACTCCAGAAAATTAAACTCAGTCGATATCTGCACACGTTATACCAATTTATAAACTAAGGAACCACACTGAAGCGCTTTTTTTATATATACAAATATGCAAGATGATCATTGGTGTTGTGTTCTCGGCTGATTCAGTGATGAATTTTAATAACGAAATATCGGCATTCTCCTCTGCCCCAACACTGTCCTGAGTAAAACACCTAACACACGTTCAGTTTGTAAAGCATCAACTGACGTGTACTAAATGGTGTTCTCTCTACTAATGGTGGCAGCACCAAGACTTCCCTCAGGTAATAACATTATGGTCGACTCAAATTAGCTCTTCATAGTTAAAAGAAATGTCAAATAACTAACGATTAACCAACAAGCATGTTACTTTACTGAAACTTGTTCTCAAATTAATATCAGCGCTGTTAATGTTTCAACTGTACTTAATAAATATTTCCACAAGTACAACTAAGTGTATGACATCCGAGTGAGAGCATTAAAATTATGATCATCGTTGAATGAGAATTTTTGTAAGTAAAGTTTTGTCTCAGCTACCTCTAAAAGGAGAATGTCAGGCTGGTAAATACAGTTCTTCTTATTGTAAAAATAACTGTTAAATAAAGTCCCGTTTCTCTTGCCTCTGTGTTTTCAATAACAACCAATGTACAGCAGTGATTTTTGCAAACAGCGACGAGCACCAAGACACCGCCAGTGCCAGAGTGGCCTACTGCAGAATTCTTCATTTTTTTCTGTTGCATGTCTGGGGAACTAGAATCATGCGGACCTTTTTCTTTTTAGTGATTGGCGGGTAAAGCCACATACTGTACACCACGCCACGTGTGAGTTTGCCGGCTTGCAATATCACAAGTTCTCGACTTACATCCTATACCTATTCCTTCCTGAATGAACAGGAGTCGTAAGATCAATGGAAACAAACACATTTTCTCTGCATTCGACCAGGATTCGAACTTAAAATATCGGTTGTGAACTGAGCGCGCTACCCATTAGATCACTCAACGTCGCTAAAGCAAGAGATTTATTATGTGAGGTTCAGTATGATTCCTAAGTGCTTAAGATATGGATCATGATTCATAGTTTATTCTGGGCGTACCTACAACAGTGGTCAGGGAACAGCGGTAATTTAACCCAAGTAAAGTAGAATAAAATGTTGAGTAATAATATATTAAAACGTCTGGTAACATAAACCATGATGATAAAACCATTTGACCATAGAATATTTCAGATTTTGACTGACAAAAATTTTAAAGGGTGACATCCAGAAACGTTCCCCGACCGCTGACCTACAGGAATAATGAAACATTTTGTTTTACAACGCAGATGGCGGCTTTCGTTATACTAACGCAGATATTCCTCCTGGCAAGTCGTTCCCTGGAGTCTGCTGCATTCCTTCCTCGTTCCTCAGGTAAACACACTTGTAGCCTACTCAGCTTCCTCAATAACTATTTGCAGTTGGAAACCTATGAACATATACATACTAGCAATGTTTTCCCCATTTACAAAGAGAGCACTAGATCAGAGGCACTGAGAGCCGTGCAGGCCGTCATATCATCACAGCCCCAGCACGTATGTCCCGTGCTGCTCCTGCTCAACAGCATGAGCCAAGTCACCCTCGAGACACTGAAGGTACATGTGTCTTGGAGAACCAAGACTCTTTTGAACAAAATAGTAATAATTTCGACTCTGATATAGTACCGTAACCTCCGGAATGATATTTCTTTACGATAATAATTTCCTCAATTGACACACTTGTCATTCATTTCAAAAAAGCGATCACAACTTAATATTATAGTTATTCTTTCCTTTGTGTGGTTCCCTTTAGGAGATGGAGTGGGCGCTGGCCGGGCAGGGCGTCATTCTCTACCAGGTGGAAGTTGACAGCGTGACCAACACAGCAATGCTGACTCACCTGGGCGAGGCGATCGACAAGATTCATCAGGTAAGTGATTTTCAGGTAAAAACATATTTCACACTTCAATTTATAATATACAACTGTAATACTTGTTATTTCATGGTCAGTTGTCACCGTGCCACCCACAGCTAGGTCAACTATCGCACTGCCTGGTGGTGGTGGTGGTGAGTGATGACCAGACCTTCCTCGTCACTTTCGCTGATCTATCGTTCAAGCAATACGCCCTCGAGTGGTCCACAAGGAGCATTATCCTCACTCGCCTCCCTCGCAATGAGCTTGGCGGCTTGCATGCCCTGCTCTCCAACAGGAACACCATGCTGCTGCGACCTCTTGAGGACAGGGGGATACTCAGGTGATACTCACAAGCGTGTTAAATCGCCACTTATAAGCTGCTTTTTTCATAATTTTTTTATAAGACTATTACAGGTTACTTAGTAGGCACGTATGTTTACTATCGTAGATTAGCGTTCTGATAAATCAGGTTGCATTAGGACATTACATGCGAGTTCAGTTAATCTAAAAATATCGATCTACCATCTTTTGTGATTCAGTCAGTCGCCTTTGGATGCTCGCATAAATAAACGTTTTTCAGTATTCTGTGATGGAAAATTATGCCACACCCACACAGGGAAGTTGGCGTGTATGTGGAGTCGCCGTACAGCGAGCCCTCCACTGCCAGGCCCAGGAGGGTCGCCACCTGGAGGCCCAACACCACTTGGACACCAGAGTCTTCCCCGCAATTCTTCCCGGAGAAGTTTATGGTGTAAGTAATGGTTACACTTGTTTCGGCCTCATTCGCCTTAGTGCCGCGAGGCACTACGTACACCTATGTACTGTATTCTCTATAGTGTAATAAGTGTCTGGTCATAAGTAACAGCTTGAATATGTAAGTAATACAATATGATCGAAATAATCTTGTAATGCTAAGTGAATTTCTGCCGTCTTTTGCATGTTTTCAGAAATGCGTAATAATTATTTGTGACCACCAGAGCTAGTGCACAGTAGACTAATGCCTGAACTATTTTTCTAATTGTGTATGTGATCGATGTCATATTCAAAAGAAATATCTTCTCCAATCAACTGACCCTTGAAAAAAAAAAAAATCACTTTTCACTCAATCCGCTCAGCAAATGATACCATCCGCGTGGTACCCTCCCGCTCAGGGTCCCTACGTGGCTCTTGATCAAGAAGTGTTAACCCATCGATTCTTAGGAAATATTAAACTCCTTAGTCTTTACCTATGTACAGGTTCTCTCCAGCGCCAATCCTGAAGGTGGCCATCGAGCTGCTGCCCTACCACAGGATGTCCTGGGTGGATGACCCGAGTGTTCCCGAGGGGCGCCGTCTTCACGTGACAGGAAGCATGGACGAAACCGTGAAGTACTTGGCCCAGGCAATGAACTTCACGTAAGTTAAACGTGAATATTCTATTCTGTCCACCTCCCTAACGCAAGAGTTAACCAGTATTCTTAATCATTCATCCCTTTCTCTGGTAAACTCTGGAACTCCCTGCCTGCTTCTGTATTTCCACCTTCCTATGACTTGAATTCCTTCAAGAGGGAGGTTTCAAGACACTTATTTATCAATTTTTGACCACTGCTTTGACCCTTTTATGGGACTGGCATTTCAGTGGGCATTTTTTTATTAGATTTTTGTTGCCCTTGGCCAGTGTCCTTCCTACATAAAAAAAGTAAATAAAAATAAAAAAATATATAAATATACAATTATCCACATGACTTTTTTTTTCTCTACACTTACTTTATTCTTATTTTTGAGGTATTATTAAGAGATTCCTTCGTGTTCCAAAAAAATATATATATACCTTTAAAATACTTGAGGAAACAAGATAACGAAGGTCACATGAAAAGAACAACTTAGAACTATAATAAAGATGATGATTACCTGTGTCTTCTGACTCAGAAATAAAAACCTAAGTCCTTGAGTTCTGCTTTCCTTCTTTGGTTGGTGAACTGAGCCTCCCAACACACAGGTACCGGTACGTGTTGTCCCCGGAGAGGACCTTTGGCTCCCGGCTGCCTAATGGGTCCTGGACGGGCATGATGGGCATGGTGGTGCGGGAGGTGAGAGAGACCAGGCAAGGCTGCACTGACCTGTGACACTTCTTTGGTAGCATTATTGTTGATCTGTACGTAGATGCAAGGGACACAAACAACTGGAGGAGACTCTCACATGGCGCCAACCCTTAACTCTAAGGAAACAGCGAGAGGAGAAGAAATTGTTGATCTGTCGTGTTACCGGTGTTCAATTCTGTGATGCAGACACGGTTCTCACTGGTTTCAGGAGGCCCAGTTCGCCACGGGGCCCTTCTCGCTCTCACCGGTGCGGGTATCAGCCGCCGACTACACCGTGCCCTTTTGGACTGGAAGCCTCAAGATAGTGGGTGGGCTTGGCGGGGTAAGGATAGACCAGTGGGGCTTCCTGCTGCCTCTCACGTTCCTGGTGTGGGTGTGCACTTTGGCGGCGCTCCTCGGTGTGCTCGTCCTCTTACTGATCCCCTTCTACCTGCCGGACACCAAACTGGGCCGCGGCGGCTGGTCGGCAGACACTCTGAACTGTGTCCGCGTTCTCCTGCAGCAAGGTGAGGCTTCGAGAACCACAATGAAACCCTTCGTGTTTTCCGTGACTGGCAGTCGTGCTACAGTAATGCCTAGGTAACTGTAATTCGCCTCACTCACTCCCATCGTAGATAGTGAATTGCCCGAGGAGTGGTGGTGGTGGGAGCGTCTGTTGATAGGAGTATGGATGCTGATGACGCTGGTGCTGACGAAGAGCTACTCCGGCAACCTCATGTCCCTTCTGGCCGTCAAACACGTGCCGCAGCCGTTCCAGAGCACCAGGGATGTCCTCAACGATCCGCACGTCAGCATGATATGGCAGAAGTATTCCAGGACTGAGGAGTTTCTAAGAGTGAGTGAAAGATAAATGAGAGCAGTTCAGAATAACCTGCCACACAGGCACACACTACCAAATTCTACAAAACGATGTTTTTTTTTTTTCAATTTTCTTTTCATTTTAACGGAGGACAACAGTGTGATATAACGGATGGCACGTCTTCTCGTGTCACTCATCTTTCAACCACAGTTAAGACCAATTTTTATGAATGAAAACTTGTCAATGCAAACACCATAAGTTCGTAGTTTGTAATCCGTCAACTGCTGACGAAACACATTCCAGTCCGTCAAATCCGGGATATTCCGCGAGGTGGCGGACTTGGAGGACGAAGGTCGCCTCAGGTTCCACACTCAGGCCCAGTACCTCGACAGCTTCAACACCTTGGTGAGGGCCGGGGACCACGTGCTGGTGGACGGGGAGAACACCATCAAACGCTTAATAGCTTTGGACTTCTCTCAGAAAGGTGCGTGTCCATATAAATATCAGAAAGATGTGTGTCCATAATAAAGACAATGATAAATAGACAGGTACGAGTACAACATGTATATCGATTATCTCCACTAATCTGTACTGACGTGTCTACATGTATTCAGGCTCAGGAGCACTTAGGGAGGGTAACAATATTTCTATGTTTTAAAATTCGCATTCCATTCCTACGAGATCATGTTTGGTGAAAGTTGGCGGTAAGAAATGCCACACTCAGTACAACGTCTAGTGTCTCCTAGTGAGAGAGAACAACGGCAGGCACCGAGGCATGATATTAAACAAACTCTCTCTCTCTCTCTCTCTCTCTCTCTCTCTCTCTCTCTCTCCAGGTCGCTGTGACTTCTACATCTCAAAGGATGGCTTTTTCCCCTTCCTTGCTTCTATTATGAGTCAGAAAACAAACCCCATTATTCAAGGACTCAACCCAAGGTACCTTTCTTCTTTATAATCACACATTTCTATTATTTTTGTAGTTACCATTCTTATTTGTAATTATGAAAAAATATATATATATGTATATTCCTATGATTTTACCAGCTCATAAGTTTCCCTAGAATTAGAAAAAAATATTAAATTTCTTCTCACATAATCTTCCTTAATAAACACTGCTGGTGTCTAAGTCTTGCGGCATTCTACAGAGCAATAGCCATTGTGGAAACGGGGCTCTTGTCCTTCTGGGCGCATGAAGTACCCAACCTCACTCGATGCGACAACATTCCCAAGAAAATGGTGTTGTCCACCTCTCTCTCCACCACTCATCTCTGGGTGAGAACACACTGTCTCTTTTGTAAACCTTTCCTTGATATATTATCGATAATCATATGGGCCTGAGTTTGATGTAATGGATGCTGGGTAGAATTATGATACGAATGAAGATAACAATAATAATAATAATAATAATAATAATAATAATAATAATAATAATAATAATAATAAAAATAAGGAAAACAACGTATAGTAATAATAAAAATGTATACGTATAATTTTTAGCCTCATCACTATAACTTAGAAAAATTACATTAATGAAGATTATAGAAATTAATGGAAAAGTTATACATCAACAAAATCAATAGTAACAACAACAGCAACATCAACAACAACAACAACAACAACAACAACAACAACAACAACAACAACAACAACAACAATAGCCAGGACTCCAGCGTGTCAAAGTGTTGGAGGTGTATTGCAGGGCATGTTCGCGGTGCTGGGCGGGGGTCTGGTGGCCGGGACGCTGATGTGGCTGGTGGAGCTCCTCCTCTTCCCCGTCAGGAAGCACCGCCCCCCACGAGCACCTGCTACCGTGTCCAAGTGACGGCTAGACTCAGGCGTGTCTATGATCAAGCCAGTTGCTCCTTCCGGTTTTTTTTTTTTTTTTTTTTAATATTGTTATTAAATCAGTTTCCTTATGAATATAAATATGAAAAATAAAAACAAAAATTAAAATCAAAATGTTACCAATCTCATTCACTGAATAAATTTATCATTGTACTTGCTACATCTTATTTATTTTCCAAGCAAATGTGTCATATTCCACTGGGATGTGCTTTGGTGCTTTCTTTCACAAAATTCTCAGATTACTGAATAATTATGATTAACGTAAAACAGTATATTGCATTTATATTATTAATGAAATTTGAATTTTTTTTTCACTACAGCATATTAATTATTACAGCTGATATCTGAAACAGTTCTTATTCAAATTCCCATTACAAACATGATTAGTAAATATTAAAGAAATAGAAGCATCGCTAGATTTAATACAAGCAGAAGCAACGCAGCACTGGAACAAAAGAAATACTCGTAGTAGTAATGTCAATGCTTTTAAAGATTCAAACCAGATTCATTATATTGTCAACTGTAAAACACTGGGGGGCTAATGCTAGTTTATAAAATGTGGTAAGTAAGACTGAGAGCGGCCAGTGAGACGCCAAGCACCACACTGTGCGCTCCGCCTTGCTTTCCAGTAAGCCTGTCTGCAATCACAAAAGCTTTACACTCTTCCTTGCTATTTTAACCATAGGAAAGGATCAGCTTGTACCTCTGCTATGATATCTGCTGTAATATCGCACTGTTCAATATAATAATATTGTTTATATTCATTGGTCCTCTTTGATATTACCACCGAAACCTTACAAAAGTACAAATCTTATAATTACAGGAGACGGTCTGTTTAATATAGTGGCGGAGTTAACTGGAACTTTCCCTTGTGCAATGAAGTGAGGCGTTAAGATATTCTAATAGTATAGTGACAAATAACTAACGGACATGATCCAAACCAGATAAAGTTGAACTACTTTGAAATCGCAAAATAATTCGAAGTTTCATGTAAAGTTTCAGTGCTTTGGTTGCGGAAGCCGTTGAAATTAACTTCTGACCCCTTATGATTGTGCGACAACTGTTACCAACAGCACTAAAACTTATCGAGTATGAAGTCTCATCAGTCAAAGCTATTCACAGTCCTATTAGCATAATGAATAAAATCAATAAAACTACTGCTATAATTATTACTATTAAACGCAGTGATGAATATTTCGTCGTCTTACTATTCTCAGGTTACCACACGATTACATGCCAAACATCTGTAATACAAAGTTCTTACTAACATAATCGAATTTACAGGATCAAATGGGTATTTCTCTAACAATTACAGCAAGTAGTAGATTTCCACATGATCACGTGAATTTCAACTGCAATACACACTTCTTATCTTACAGTCACTTTCTTACGTAAAAAAACACAATCGAGATCACATGAATCTCCATCGCCGCAGCAAAAATACCTGCTTGTGTGAAAAAATACGTTTCGTTTACCTCTGGCAATATGGATTTTCTATCAAGACAATAGCAAGCCTGTCAGGGAGGAGCCCCACCACTGTCAGGAAATGGGTGCGCCATCTCTTGGAAGACTCCCTCCAGCCAGCACTTCTGCCACCACACTCCTCCACCTCGCTTAACTTTGCTTCACGCCAAACAGTTCCATACCCCTACGAGAGCCCATGTTCGTGTAGAAATCAATTATACGTTCACAGGTCCTTCATGGAAAACAGCCACGTTGATATTCGCTCTGCTATGTGCAGTTTACAAGACAGTGCTGCGAGTCTCAGCTCACACTCGCAACAGCACGTGAAGGATTATCTGGATGTGAACGTGTCCTCCCACACCTTTCAATATAACAAACCAAGTGATAACCTACACTACCTAAAAACCTCCCAGTCTTTATCTGAATGAAATTAAACTAACACTTCTTTAACTTTATAATGGAATACTTATTACGTGATTCAAAATAATGTTCTCGAAATTACTACTCCCAAAATACACAAAAGAGAAATAAAATAGGAAATGTTCGGTTAGTCGTGAAGTGATCCTCTACTCTACATGAATGTTTCTTAGCCTTTATGAAGCTGAAATCAAACTACTTCCAAAATATGTATAAAAAGTAGATAAAATAGAAAATTTTCAGTTAATTGTGGAATGACGGGAAAATAATGCAAGTAACTAGACCAAAAATATACTTAAAAAAAGGAAATAGTAGCGAGGACATATAAAAGAATGTATGACAGGGCACTCGACAACACTCCAAGGCGTGCTGCAGGCGAGGCAGCGGTGCACGTTACAGTGACCTCAGTGTTCCTTGGCAACTCCAGTTAGTGCCTCAGCAACACCCAAGGAGTTTCTCTCTCTCTCTCTCTCTCTCTCTCTCTCTCTCTCTCTCTCTCTCTCTGGTCATTTTGTTATACATCATTAAGTGTCAGAGATAAGCATATCCCGCTGTAATTGCATTTCAGAATGTCTATGATTACTATTAGTATAAAAAGGTACTATTTGCGTAAGTTTATAGTGTGAAATTATACTATTTTCATGTTTATCCCATACCAGTTCCGGAAGTATATATTTCTTCTTGAATAGCGGATTTTGTAATAAAGACACCAACACCATGACAAAAGTTGTTTAATTACACTTATTCGCAACATAAAAGACCCAATATGAAGGTAAAAACATAACCACAATAATAATAATAATAATAATAATAATAATAATAATAATAATAATAATAATAATAATAATAACTGACAAATTCTGACGGCGTAGCGACATCATTCATATACGATGAAAATTACAATATTCAAAACAAGCTCTATCTAAGATTTAGAAAAAAGGGATATCCTCAGCACGCATCATTTTTACAGTTTGTAATAATGAGTGGGAGGTGGAGCTTCGTCCACACGATTCTCATTCTCTTCGTCGTCTCTCTGGCCCTGGCGGCTCTTCCTGAACTAAGCGGCGAGTATCATTACTTACAATTTATTGATTACAAACTTTGCCAATAATACTCTAAATTATGAAATACAGGTCATAAATGAATTAAACAAGAATAAACACTCCTATGATTTTTTTCATACAAGTATTACGTTCCCAACTCAAAGTTCTTCAGGGAATGAGTTACGAGTAATATTGGCGTCAGTGTTGGAAGGAGCAAGTAGTAGTTTGGCGGCGTCTACGTCCCTACGAGCTCCACGTGGTTCCCTCCTACAGCAGTAATTAACGAGCATTTGTTTCCCTTCACAGATGAGGCGGATGGCAGTACAGAGGATATGGCAACACTAAACGCTTTTCTTCGCTCTAGTTCACCAGACGCCTTTGTTATTCATTTCAGAGAGGGATCGTCGGTAAGTTAATTACATTTGGTGGGAATCGTTTTAGTGTTTTTTTTTTCTTTTTTTTTTACATTCGCTTCAGCGACCATTCATGATTGTCTCCTGTACAGACACAAAGAAACTTAAATGAATTAAACTCCAGCTTCTTATTGAGTTTTCTAATGAGGAAGTTCATACTAGCTATTTTATAATAACACACGTTTTGAAGATACTAAAGATAATAATATATAAAGATATGACACCCACATTCTTGTCATAAATAAAAAAAATTAAAAAAAAAGGATGGATATCAATAATCACAGACATCTTCAAACACCAGAGATGGCCCAAGTCTCTGCCACGATCCTCACGGGGCATCGCGGTGTTTGAGGCAGACGGCGCTAACTTGACAGGGACACACACGCCTCTTTCCAGAGTGTTTCATGCCGCTCGAGAGGTGAGTGGTTAATATTAGGCGCCGTAACAGCGAGATCAATTGGCACCGCTACAAAATATCCCTCAAGAGGTAAGATTATCGAAACAAGCACTTTGTTACCTGAAAGTGTTTAATTCTGAAAAAAATATATATATAATAAGTAATACGTAGGCTGTCATGCGGTGCTACATTTATTGGGTTTTTCACTTAAAACTCTAAATTTTTCGACATGGTAACTTGGCCTTCCGTACAGTATTCAGCTTTTCATTCAAAACTTAATTTCCAACTTAATTTCCAAAACTCAATCTTCCAAATTTCCAAGGTAACTCTCCTAACGAACAACAAATCAGCTTTATTTGCAAAAACTTTTTCTTTTCAGCAATCTAAAGGAGGCATTCCATATAAAGTACCAAACATTGTGGTGAGCCTCTCCTTTACTGCAGCTAAGAGTGGCATCACAGCGCGTGGTGGTGGTGGTGATGAGTGAGGACTCCGCCTTCCTCGCCACCTTCGCTGAGTGGTCACTGAGGAGCCGCCTGCTGGTGTGGTCCACGAGGCTCCTTGTATTAACTCGCCTCCAACTCAAGCGCATCCAGTACCTTCATAAAGCCTTGTCCTTCACCAATTCGCTGCTCCTCACGCCTCATGACGGACGAGGGACACGAAACAGGTGAGTGTGATCGAGCAATGAATAAGGTGTTGCAATCTTGTAACCACGTGAAAGTTACTGTAAACCTTTTGAAACAACATCAAGTATTATCCTACATGGAACAGTGTTCAGACATTAAAAAAAAATAAATAAATAAATAAAAAAAAAAAACAGACGTAAAGATACACCAATAAAACGCCTCGGAAGGCAATTGACGAGCGAAGCTGTCAGTAATGACCGAGAGTGTGACAATTTCAGGCACACCGCACATCGAACGCTAGCCTAATATTGAAAAAAAAAATCAATCTAGTTCAAAATTTTGCAACAGCGGAATGGTTGTGATGTATACCATTAAATAGGAAATTTTATTTTGCTTTCACTATCCTATATGCAACTGTGATCAGATGTAAAAAAAACAGACTTATAGATACATAGACTATTGCGTTGTGTTATTTATATATTTAATCAAACAATGGAAGAAAAATGTAAAACAACATGAACACACAGGCTCACGGAAGAACAAATAGTCACGGAAGACTCCCTTTGCTGTATTCAACACAGGCTGTGGGTGTCAGTGGTGTTGCCTTACAGCGAGGCAGGTACCAAGCCGCTCGTCGTGGCTACCTGGACGGCTGATCGAGGCCTCACCCTCACCTCTCATCTCCCGTTATTCCCAGAGAAGTTTGAAAAGTAAAGCCTCTCTCTCTCTCTCTCTCTCTCTCTCTCTCTCTCTCTCTCTCTCTCTCTCTCTCTCTCTCTCTCTCTCTCTCTCAATATCTGATTTAGACAGATACCATTCTTCTCATTTGATCATCATCCTTTTCTGCATCCTTCAGATTCATCAGGCAAGCTCACGTGTCAGTCGCAATGGAGCAGAATCATCTGCACAAGGCTCTCATGGAAGACGATCCCTCCTTGCCTGGGAAGCAACGCCTGGGCTTCACAGGCTTCATGGTGACGGTTCTCGACTACCTGGTGAAAGGACTCAATATCACGTGAGGAATACATACTCAGTGCTTCAACACTAACAGCAAGACTGGGACTGTATTCTCAAGCACTACTTAGGAAGCTGAAATTCAATGTCTTAACTGACATTTTAAACAGGCTCAGGTCGAAGTTATGGGATTTTCAACGGCGTTTTCGTAATTCTAGTGATAATTCAAAAAGAATTCATCATCAGTATGAAAACGACCTATGAGAACCCAACTAATCTTATATATAACCTTTGAAAATATTTCCTGTGTGGGCCTAAAGCGTTTCAAAATGCCTCTGAAATTTTTGGTAATTCCTCAATGTTTTCTCACGTAATACTAGAAAATAAATGCCTACTACAGGTACACCTTCATACGACCTCCAGACGGCAATTGGGGGAACCAACAGGAGGACGGCACCGTGACGGGCATGGTGGGCCAGGTGTTCAGAGAGGTAATCTACGCGTGATGGTACAGATTTTACATCCATGAATCCCTATTCACCGCACACTCGTCACTTGCCATCCCACTTACAACTAATGAGAGATACGTTGGTACTTTACCTGAGTAACCTTAGATGTCATTGAGGAAATATGAAAGCACATGCTCGAAAAGGTTTGATCTCCACCATTCCTTTAGCTCTCAGTGGCGTCTTTCGAAAATATACTGTACTTTAACTCCTTCACAATGACGTTTGTTACTTGATCTGAGTCCCCCTGGATGACTGTAACGAGCAGAAATGTAACTCTTGCACTAAAAGGTTTAAATCGCTCCATCACTCCTTTATTTGTCTGTGGCGTCATTCGAATTCATACTCCAAAACAGCAATTTATTAAGTCTGAGAAGCCACTTGAAATCAGAAGAAAATACTCAAGATACTGTTTTCTTTCCAGGAGGTTAACATCGGTCTCGGCCTCTTCGCCATTAACCCTAAGCGGACAGCAGTCATTGAGTTCACGGTACCAATGTTGATCGGGTCCCTCAAGATTTTTGGGGGCCAGAGGAGTCCTCAAGTGGATCCCTGGGGCTTCCTCCTCCCGCTGGCGCCTCTAGTGTGGACGGCCACCATGGCAGCCCTCGTATTGGTGTCAGCGGCAGTGCTCCTCCCCTATGTGCGGTTCCACAAGAGGGCAGACGTGGAGGAAGTCGTTGTCAAAACACTCAACACCACTGGCATACTGTTACAGCAATGTACGATTGTTATTCTGTTTTCATGCGTGTGTGTGTATGTGTGTGTGTGTGTGTGTGTGTGTGTGTGTGTGTGTGTGTGTGTGTGTACAGAAGTATCCTATTCATATTCCAGGTGTGGAATTCAGGCGTCAGTTGATTTGGTGGGAGCGTCTGGTGCTGGGGCTGTGGATGCTGACGACGCTGGTACTGGCTAAGAGCTACGCCGGCCACCTCATGTCCCTGCTGGCAGTGAGACACGTGCCGCAGCCCTTCCAGAGTCTGCAGGATGTTCTGGACGCACCGCATGTCATCATGATATGGCATGAAGCCAGCTCCCCGGCACAGAACATGAAGGCAAGTCAATCAGGAAACAGTACCGCACGTTATAATTTAAAGATTTCGGATCGAACAAAACCTAGCAAAACTCTACTATAAAATAGTTTCTCTGAGCCAGAAATACCTTCGCTTCAATGAGTTTAGAGGCAGTATTAGAGTGACTGAAAGAATCCACAGAAAAAAACAACATAGAATAGGTAAAAGGTTTGGGTGTTGGGAAAAAGGTCAAGAATGTTGGGCCATCTCGAAGCCAGTTAGGATCACGAGCAGGGTAAAGCATCACAAGATCTGGACCTACATCAGAGACAATGTGAGGCAATGACACTGGTCTCTGTGTTTTAGCTCTGTACACCTCTTCCCTTGCCTCCACTTGGGAAATATCAAATCTCTATCAACTATCTATCGTCCCTTATTCTCCTGTGTCCATAACTCACATTAATCAACATATGCTCACACAGGATGCCACATCAGGGATCTTTTACGAAGTCAAGAAGACAGAGGGAGAAGGACGCCTCCAGTTTCTCCCTATCATCGAATACCCCTCGGTTCTCAGCGACGTCAGGCTCGGAAGGAAAGTAATCGTCGACTTCGATCTGGTCACGACCTCCTATAACAGCAAACATTTTTCTGCCGAAGGTAATAGTTATATATCTCTGATATAGTGATATTTACCGGTGATTTATTTCGGTAGGTCCCTTGTTAACATAAGGCGAATTCAGGATAGAAAGATTAATGTTAAAAACTCGAGATGCTTTCACGTACTGAGAAGACCCTTGTTTTCTGTTGGTCTATGACAGGCACTGTCTGTCCATATTTTGGTCCATATGATAATGTCAGTACTTCAAAAACCTTTCTCTCTCTCTCTCTCTCTCTCTCTCTCTCTCTCTCTCTCTCTCTCTCTCTCTCTCTCTCTCTCTCTCTGTCTTTTAACTGTTTTTGCTTTGTTACGGAAAGGTAGCTGTCCATATTACTTAGGGAGGGAAACTGCAGCCACAGAGTCACTGGGAATGATCAGCCAGAAGGACAACCCAATTCTTCTTGCTCTTAACAGAAGGTACCACGATTGAATGTTGTGTTGTCTCTATTATGCACACATCTCGCTATGACTGCATCCCATCACTTCAACAACTTTTTCATGTTTTGCATAAACAAAATGCAGCACATACCTCGCAAACTCGTATGGAAACTGTTTCCTGTAGCCTATAAATGAAAGGAAACAGATTGACGAAAATATAACTCCCAGACTGTTTTGACGAACTAGTCTCTTGGGAGGCTAAATAAAAATGCTAATCTTTTTTTTTTTCTTTCTTTTTTCTTTTGCATATTCAGGGTCGGGTACAGTAATCCGCTGCACTTACTTCCACTCTGCTTTGTGTTTTCCTTCAATCTGAAGTCCTCGAATTAGCTGGCAACCTCCTTATATCACCTGACACTTCTCGTAATCTTTTGTATTCTTTTGACAATAATTCTCTTTTAGGATTGGCATCTTCAGCGGACTTTTTATATTCTTATTTCATTTTTCTTTCTTTCCTTACCTATTTACTTTTTTTTCATTTGTTTATTTATTTATTCATTGCTGTTCCTCTTGATTACATCCCCTATTATGTATGTACTATTAACAGGATTCTGAGCATGAACGAGGCGGGTCTCTTCCAACTGTGGTTTCAAAATGCTAGGCCCAACGCCACGGCCTGCACGTCTTCCCCCACCAAGGTCACCGTCAGTGCCTCCTTCTCCCTCACCAACATCTGGGTACGAGGCGCGGCCCACACTTTAATCTTAGTGAAAGTTGTATTGTAAATCATCCTCTTTTAACTCGCTGAAGGGATGGTAGGAGGCTGATGAAAGAGGATGAGGAAATACTCGTAACAAACTAATTACTATACTATTGAGAGAATAAATACGTAACACTAGTGAAATACAAGAGATTATTCGAGTAACAGACAAATTTAACAATATCAGAGACAGGCTGGAGGCAATATTAGTGAGATGATACCAACAACAGGCTAAACAAATAAACATATAGACAACAGCTACAGATAACACTGAAGACATTCGAGAAAGCGTTGCCTTAACCAGGACTCCCACGCACCGTAATTTGTAGACATCCATATTCTACGTCTTGACTCGCCTCTGATCACCGCAGGCCATGTTCGTGGTGCTGATTGGTGGACAAGCCCTCGGCCTCCTCTTCCTGTGCCTGGAGGTGCTGCACGCCCGCATCTGTTTCCATCCGGACCAGAAAATTTAATGCCTGAGTAATGGTGTCGCAACAACGTCACGCGGTGCTACTTCTCCCACCGAAAATCTCTCGCGAGCCAAAATCTTTAGGCCAAAATTAATACATCCATATATAAATAGATCAGAAAAGGGAGGGAACACATTCATGCTATATTGATGCATTTGCTTGTAAGTTTATCATCAACACCATATATTTACCGCGACGATATACTTAATAAAAAAAAATAGTTCGTTCGATGTATCTCCTTCATTCCTTAATAGTTTACGTAACTGTATATATATTATTCCATTATTCCCTTTACGTATAAGACCTCAAAAAATAAAAAAATATATGTACAAACAAAAGTGCCCAGGTGAGTCAGCTATTGATCCTGGAGCAAGTTTGGCCCCTACAGCGCTCCTTATGGCTTCTTGATTAACAATGTAGGAACACTCCATATTGCATGCTCCATCACCTCTCCACCACAATAAAAGCCTCGGCAACACGTGGCTCGCCCACTCCACAACACAACACTGGCTGAGTGGCGAGGCTTCATCTCACCCTATCATCAAAAAGTAAGCGTTTTTACACTTCCTGAAACCTAGTAGAGAAATGGTGTGTTAAGAGTTACCATTGGCACAGTCTCACATCTTTAAGTAGTTAATTTGAAGGCTAGATTTTTCAGCATAAATATCTGTAGAGTATCTCTAAGAATAGTATGGCTGTTTTCATTAGGCTTGTGCCCTGTTTTGAGAACGTGTGCCAGTGTGGCCGTCAGCAGCAGAATCAAATTGTTGGGTTCTGGGCTGAGCTTAAATAAGATAAAGGACTTACGAGTTTGAAATCTAAAGTCTACGAGTTTGATTTTTGAGTAATATTGACGTCAGTTTCCAAATACAAGTCTTCTGATAAAAAATTATCTCCATCTGTACAGTGCGGTCTAACTTCTTTTAAAGCATACCCCACAAGTTTTCATAGCGCTGCATTTATTTATACAAAAATTTCTCTCAGTACCTTTACTAATGAGATTTGAATGAAAATCTTACCTTATTGTTTAGCTAGCCGACCTAATACAACAAAAATTATAATAATGATGATGATAATGATGATATAATAATAATAATAATAATAATAATAATAATAATAATAATAATAATAATAATAATAATAATAATAATAATAACAATAACAATAATAATATTAACAATGATACAGTAAAAGACTACAATTGCCTTGAACGAATCAGTTATTGCAGTAGTAACCGTTTTGCTTTTCCAAATGTCTTTAAAATTCCTTACCTGTCACGTGCCAGTAACTAAACCTTGCAATACGCTGCAATGCACGACCAGACCAGGCAACACTGCCGCTCCCCGCACCACGACTCTCCCACTTGTCCTCACACAGAATGACGGAACAGCGCCGCCCCTTTCAGCCTACCGAACTTGCTGAGCGTGCCAGGTTCGTGTCAATGTGGGTGAACGGGAAGTCAACCAGAGCGATCGCCCGAGAGACCGGCACCAGCGCTTCTACCGTTAGTAGGTGGATCAAAAGGTGGAAGAAAGAGGGGAATGTCGACACGCGTCCTCGCCTGGGCCGCCCGTGCTGTTATAAGTACCTGGACGCGAGGGACTTGGAACTGCTGCAGACGTTTTGTTATGACTTGCAGCAATATTTCCGCCTCTAGTGCTAACCAAATTACTTTTTGACATTATTCCTGATCAATGACACTCGTACGTGATCAGTTTTCCTAAAAGTAAGGATTAGTTTTCAAAGACGGATCTTATCTCCACTTTCCTCTTAGTATATAATCTGTGTAACTCAGTGATTTCCAGCACCGATGCAGGACTGTTTGCGGCCGAGTGATTTGATGATGGAAAACGAAACTTTTCTATTAATATACTAAGATGTAGGGAGAGAACCAAGATAGCAGACAGATATTTCTTCATTCCAAGCTTCGTTACTAGTACTACTACTACTACTACTATTATCATTATCATCATCATCATTATTATTATTATTATCATTACTATTATTATTATTATTATTATTACTATCATTATTATATGCGCAATGAGTATGACGACAGTGCATAACATTCAGAAAACGGAGACGGATTAGTTGAATTTTGTCTGAAATAAAGGACAAAACATCCTTCTATTATTTGATTATCCCAAACTTTTAGATTTACTGTGAAATTCCAGAAGACATGGGAAGTTTTGCCTATTGAAACAGCCTGACAAAAGTGTCAAGTATCCGTAGTATTCATGCACTCGCAACATTTCAATATTAAATAAGTGTATGTGATAAAGAAAAAAAAAATCCATGAGATGCTATGGATTCCAGATGCGCTTGGTCATCCAAACTCTGCTGAGCCTCCTTCTGTCCGCTGAGTTTGTGTGGATGAACACCAAAATACATCCTTCAGGCAGTGAGTTTACGACCCAGACAACTACCGTTCTCTGATACTTTTCTCCATACAAAGACGTTTACGGCCTGTCATACTTTAAATGAACTTTTAAGAAATGCATACTTCCAAACATTTTTTTTTTTTTTACTTCTTAGTTTTTTTTTTTTTCATATAAAATCAGAGGCATTAACTACCAGTCCTAACAAAGATTTAAAAAGCTAACAAAACCGTTTGTTATCAACACTCACACCAGTTGAATTTCCAGGCTATGACTGGTTCCACCGCACTGCCAGGGCTTTGGAGGCCGTGTTATCGCAGACCTCCAACACTGAAATGACTTTGGTGGCACTCACGGACGGAGGAATACCGCATCACAGCATTGAGGTAAGGAGCAATCGTATCTGTTCAACATATGGAGATTTTATCTGACTGACTCATTGATTCAGTTATGCGGTGGTTTAAACCAAATCAGTCAGTTAGCCAGGTAGACTTGCTAAACGCTGAAGATCCAATAAACATCAGATAAAAATTTCACACTTCACTTTTTTGTCCCCTCTCATCAACGAGACATCTTATATTATTTAAACGTAAATATATGATCATAATACATACTGATATATCTATTTTAACTAATATGGCATTTTATATAACGTATACATGCCTTATCACCTCTTGCATGATCACTTATCCATATTAATTTGCCCATTTCCTTAACACTTCACAACAGCGTATGCTACAAGCGCTTGAGTCGAGAGGTGTGTGTGTCTTCCAAACGGAAATGGACGGTGAAATTACAAACGCAACGCACGCACGCCTATCACACACCATCGAACAGGTCAGACAGGTAGGTAATTCAATGTTTATATACGTATGTCCTTTTGAGACTGCTCTTGCCATGAACAGACAAGGGTGAAAGCAGCAGTAAGTCTAGAAAATAACAAGAACGTGTATTAAATTGATTCAGGTGTCCAAAATGGTATTAGCGTTATAGATCTACGTATAGTTTGTAACACGGCTCTAGAAATCAATCGTCTATGCAATAGATGCGCGTAAGGTCACTGTCAGTCACTATGGTGGTGGTGAGCCAAAATCCCGCCTTCCTCGGTGCCTTCGCCGAGCTGTCACTCACGGGCCGCCTTCAGATGTGGTCCACGAGGGTAATTATCCACACCAGCCTGCCTCTCAGCATGTTGACTGGCCTGCACAAACTCCTCTCCACCAGAAACTGCATGTTACTACTTGTTAATGAGCTGTACGTATAAACCGTACAACCTAGCTCTCGTTTTTTCTTTATATAGTACAGAATCAACACTTCTTATTGTAAGTCGAAAAAAACAGATACTAACTAAACGATAAGTGAACAGGTGAGTTGTTATAAATGATTACAGTAGTTCTTTTCGTGGAGGTGGACTAAAATTATATCTTAAGTTCTTCCTATAAGTCGAAAAATCAGACAGCTACGTGAAATGAGAATAATCAACGCTTCTCTTTGACCACGTCCGAAAAGATCCCACGCGAACATCTATGTCCAGCTTCCGTACACTACTGAGGACAGCCTGCCCATGAAGGTGGCCACCTGGAATCCCCGCAAAGGCCTCGTGCTCGCCTCACACCTCACACTCTTCCCTGAAAAGTACCACAGGTTGATAAACAATGGCACGCTTTTGTTAAGTTGTTATATGATGACGGAGATTGAAAGGAGGTATTGTAGTGAGTAGTATCTATCTTTATATGAAGCAGAGAGCCATTAAAATTAAACACCAGTTATTAAACGAACCACTCATTTAACTGCTGGTGATAGTGGATGGCAGTAACCTATCAGAGTACTAACTTTCCTGAATAGAAACAGAAATCCAAAGAAATCAACAAATAAGCCAACTATCAAGGAATGTCCATTGGAAAATCTGTTTCAGAATGTAAGATAAGTGATATAAAATCGCGCGATATTTAAAGCTTCTGAGTTTCAGGTTCCCCACAGCCCCACACTTGACAGTTACGGTGGAACTCTTGCCTCACCACACCTTTTCCTGGACCGAAGACCTGGCCGCCCCAGGGGGAAGGCGACTCGTCTTTACGGGGACGATGGACAAGACCGTCAGATACTTCTCAAAGGCCATGAATTTCACGTAATGATGAAGCACTGACTGAAGTGATAACTGAAGGCCGAATACTCCATCGTAAGAAGACAAGGAGTCGTTCACACGTATCATTCTGTCTGCAGGTACACGTACGTTCGTTCCCCTGAGAAGACTTTCGGCACACGGCTGCCTGACGGGTACTGGACAGGCATGATGGGCATGGTAGTGCGGGAGGTGAGGCACTGGGCTCTACTCATAGTTACTGAGACAATCTTTACATCTGCCTCCCTGATATTTTCTTCTTTTTCCGCTCTTGTGTGTATCTCTTTCCTTTTCAAAGATATAATATTTTTTACACTTCCCCGTTTCGTTTCTAAATATAATAAACGCTATCCACCGGCAAACCTACTACTGTATTCATCGTTGTTCTTTGTAGTAAAAATATATCAAGGGAGCCACATTTTAAACGCTTTGTTCCCTCACTCATACATCTCTCATACCCTACAGAAATTATTTGTCACCTTATCACGGGTGTCTTTCCTATAGATGATACAGAATCTGTTTGATGCAGTTTAGATATGGCTCCGAAACGTTTCAAAATGCAGCCCCGGAAAAGACAAGCGGAAATCCTTCTTAAAATTCTTAACTCTGCACCGTCAGGAAGCAGATTTCGGCACGGGGCCTTTCATACTGAATAAAGCACGCTATGACGCGGGGGACGTCACCTCCACTATCTGGATGGACAACATGAGGATTGTGAGTGGCATGGGAAGCCCCGAGGTGGATCCCTGGGGCTTTCTGTTCCCCCTGAGGCCCATGGTGTGGATGGCCCTCATCACAGCGCTCTTCGGCATCATGGCCGTGACCGAATTGCTGTCTCTCTTCAGCTTCAATGTTCACACAACGACGAAAGCCTTCAGTGTGGTGCGCATCCTCCTGCAGCAAGGTCAGGCAAGGGACACAGGCATACGTCACACAATAAACAGTCTTGGTTAAAAAAAAAAATAAAAATAAAAATTGTTTCGTCAACTTGAGTTCACAGTAAAATTAGTCCTTACGATTAAGTAACCTCGCTACACAAACAGCATTTAGTAATAGGTATATGCGCTAAATCACATAAACTACATATGATAACCAAAAATCAACAGCCCTCGAGACCTTTGCATGGCTGCTTGGGAATGACAATACTTATAATCAACTACCCTAAGTAAAGAGACAGGAAAGAACAGCAGAAGGCTCCTCCCCACACACCGCTCCATAGAATGTTCAACTTATACCAATCATTATGTTCAACTACCAATCATTAAATACTAAACCTAGAACTCTGATAAGCTATAAGCTACTAAGCCTGCAAATTTGTTAGGCTACAAGCTAAAACAAAGCCTGAAGATGTTCTGGTAGGTTGAAATTTGTTAGGCTACTAGTTACTAAGAACGCATATATGTTAGCCTATAAGTTAAATATTTTCCAAAAATTTCATCAGATGAGTATACATGTGACAAAAAGTGGGCGTGGGAGCGTCTGGTGCTGGGGCTGTGGATGCTGACGACGCTGGTGCTGACGAAGAGCTACGCCGGCAACCTCATGTCCCTGCTGGCAGTGAAGTATGTGCCGCAGCCCTTCCAGACATTGAGGGACGTGCTGGACAACAATGAAATCATATCCATTTGGCAAAGATACTCCTCTAATGAACAATTCCTTCGTGTAAGTCGTGTTTTCTTGCCGGTTGTGAATTTAAATCATTCTTTTCAGTATTACAATCAATGCATATTATATATGTTCGTCTTTATCTTACTTTATAATACTGCCTTTTTTTCCTGATGTTATAGTTATCTTGACTGAAATCAAATCAAACGGCCCAGTAACATCATAAACATCTCTTGCTGTTCAATATTCACTTGCATTCACTTGAATTTTTATTTACTTTCACTCCAGGAGGTTCAATCTGGTATTTACTACGAGGTGGCAATGCTAGAAAAGGAGGGGCGCCTTAAATTCCGCACTCAAGGGGAGTTCCCAGAGAGCCTGCGGACACTGGTGCGACCCGGACACCACATATTGATAGACGCTGGGGTGACTGTCAGGAATCTCATAGCGCAGCAGTTCTCCATGACAGGTTTAGATTTCTTGTGATGTTCCTCTTAGTGTGAGTGTGTGAGTGTTAAGTACTGCTACGAGTTGGGTTTACTTTTGTGTTTTCCTCGTTCTCCAAATCGTGTAGCTCAAGCAGTTCTCAATTATAGGTTTATAAAATGCAATCTTTTCCTTTTGATAAGCCACAAATGTTTCAATTAGACTGCTAATTTTCCATTTTCCTCATTGTGACAGGTCGGTGTGATTACTTCCGGTCTAAACATGGATTCTTGCCCTTCTCGGCAGTGGTGGCAACCCAGCGTAACAATCCTCTGGTGATCAGCCTCGATAAACGGTGATATCTTCACATAAATATAAAAACATATACTATAAACAAAATATCTAATTTGAATAAAGATACAAATCTCCTGTTCTGCAATGGTTTCAGTCATTAGATATCATGGAACTTCTTATATCACAACTTGAAACTACTATACATTCATCTACTGTGAGTAATAATCCACTTTTCCTATTGCAAGTTTCAATCGTCAACCATTTAAGTTTTTTTTTTTTTTTTATTATTAAATATGATTACAAATACTTCAAGAAATTATCATAACTGTTCCATCATCTCTTCCTTCAAGAGTACATGAGCTTATGGAGTCTGGCCTCTTCCGGTACTGGTTTCGCACTGCCATTCCCAACTCCAGCACCTGTGACAACCCGCCAAGAAGGTTCCTGGAGACTACACCTCTCGCCGCCACGAATCTTTGGGTTAGACAAAGCTTCATGAGTTCTGATGCGAGTGTTCCGAACTTTAGTGTCCCTCTAAAGCCTGGTGGTTATTCAAATCACAGCAGACTTTCATACCTAACCCAGTCGTTTCTATTCCAGGCTTTAAAACAAAATAGGCTATAGTATTGTAGTCCTTTTCTTCTTCAAGGCCATGACCAAATTACGTTATGAAATTTCAACATTTTTCATTATAGACAAACTATAAGTTTAGAAAACTCCAGTCCTTTTATCAATGGTTTTAATAACTATGTCTTAATACAATGTCTAGTTTAACCAGTCTCAATCAAGACTATAGGAACAATTAATTTAACCCAAAGATGCCAACAACAGGTCTCGGATATGAACAAACGACCCAGGAAAACATAAGAGATGCAGACTACCTATGAAGGCGTCAGATGTACACAGACAAGCTAGGAAAGCGTCAGATGTGCACAGACAACCAAAGAAGGCATCAGAGGTGCACAAATAACTTAGGGAGGCGTCAGAGGTGCACTAACAACCTAAGAAGGCGTCAGAGGTGCACAGGTAACCTAAGAAGACGTCAGAGGTGCACAGGTAACCTAGGGAGACGTCAGAGGTGCAAAGACAAGCTACGGAGGCGTCAGACAACCTATGGAGGACTCTGGTACACAGCCAAGTCGTGCTAAGTGGCGCACGTCAAGGAGACAGCCAAGAGGCAAGACACCACCACCTCCAGTCACTCATCTCCCAGCGCTTTCTGTAGCTAGGATCATCACCAGAGATCTAGCGAGGTTTAGCAAGCCACTCAACGCCGAAAATCAAGCCCAAAACCAATGTAATTATAGATTATATACAACTCTGACCACTGCCTTCTCTCCGTCCGCAGACGACAGCCTCTGCCAGAACTACCTCTGGTGCCGCCTAACTCAACTATTTTATTTTTTTAAGCGCGCTTTTTATATACTTATTATATCTGTTACGTATTATTTCTATTTATGTTTACTTGTAAAAAAATAAATAAATAAATAGAAAAAAACAATCGACGGGTCGTCAAAGGACTCGAATCTAACAAATAAATATTTTAAGAGAATTTCAAGCAGCAAACAGATGAGGTCATAGCGAGGTTGTGTAACTATAACAATAGCTTAGATACAGAATTAGTGGAAAAACTAACTACAAAAATAAGAAAAAAATTTAATCTGCACCTATCGTTGTTTTGCATGGAAGAGTGTAATGTTTAGTGGTATGATAATGAGTCAAAGAAGCACTATACCTTAATTTACCCGGCATATGAGGTTATGCATTGACACATAACTTAAAAGGGCAGAATAGGATGAGGAGTAGTCAGCCATTTTCAAAGATTTAAGTGAGTGGTCTCCCCGGCACTGCTCTACCAATCTAAAAGATGTGAGACATGATGGATGGAAAGACTGGCTATCTATAGTTTTCTCTCAAGAATCTCACATCACTTTAACTGTCTGCTATTGCTTACCAGATTTCGTCTTGCATTTCTCTCAGAGCACTATTGAAACTTGCATGAACTTAACTTCCATTAATGTGTATATCTTAGAGGAAAGTGAATTATGGCATAATTATAAAATTTAGAGATTTCAAGAGAGAGAGAGAGAGAGAGAGAGAGAGACAACTATAAAGTGCTGATGTTGCAATGTTCCTCCTACAGGGTATGTTCGTAGTGCTGGCTGGCGGGTTGACAATGGCCGTCATATCCGTGTGTGTGGAATTCTTTGCTGCCGCTGCTCTGCCTCAACACTGAACTGTAGCACTTCCTCTCTCATACGTTCAACCAAATGTAGCTCAAGGCATCCAACTTAATAGGCTATGTATTTTTGCATCATAAAATGTGTGACTTGTTAACTTGTTAAAGAGTATGGCCCTAACTTTGTACGTGTAATTCCATCCCTGTGAGAGAGGAGATCCAACTACTGACCATGAATCAAAGTTGTGGATTACTTCAGTATTACATGTCTTTTTATATCTATGTACATACCAGGCTAACATCCTTCTAAACAGTAAGTGAGACAAGACACCACACTAATAATGAAAGCACTAAGGAGAGGCCGTTTCCTTACCTCCTCTCTCTCTCTCTCTCTCTCTCTCTCTCTCTCTCTCTCTTTACATTTCACAAGGAATACTGGGACAGTATTCTTTCAGACCATTATGAAGCATGCAGTCAGGCCACCTCTCTCTACCACACAAGGGATTCTACACACCAGGACAACAATATCCTTACAAGGAGATACAAATTTTCATAAAACAATAGTTCAAGTGTAATATTCAAGTATCCTTTATTTCTGAAAAATTCTAACACAAGAGAGTAAAAATATCCTGCTCGCGATGTTTAAAGTTTAAAATAACCCAGACGAAATTCTTATATCATTAGTGGCATGGATAACACAACCACACCTACGACAGACCACAGTACTTAACTAAACAACTATGCAATATTAGCCAAGTAGTCCTGGACTTCAGCAGGTGTGAGGCGCCGGAATCCCTTGGCATTGCAGATGCCAATTTCAATGTTGTCACTGCTCATCTGTCCCTCAAAGCTCTCCTTCAGTGTCAGAATGGCAGTGTGAACAGCATCATCAAGCTCAAGATCTTCATTGTACCTGCAAGAAATGTTTTTGTATAAATAACATGTTAGAGTAGAGGGTTCACCAGAAAAAGGTAGGCACTGCCCAGGGATCAAACCCAGGGCCTTCCACTTGCCAGGCAGACATGCTAACTGTTACACCATGGTCATCTCCTAGTGACGACCCTTACACTACATCATTATTCAAGTCACTACTGTGAAACCATCACTCTATTAACATCTACAAACATTTGTTTTTCACTAAATGTATTTAAGCTTAGCATAAGAAACCTCTCACTCAAAATTTGGCAGATTTCTACTAAGGCACTCTGACTTAGTATGCTGCTCACAATCTTTACCTTTTTTCTAGGAAGGTTTTCCCATTGATGAAATTCTTTCCCATTGCTGTGGCCTTCCAGGGGAAATAGGCGCCTGAAGGGTCACACTGGAAGAGGTACGGTCTGTCTGTGTCCCAGCCGCAGATGAGGAGACTCACTCCGAATGGCCTCACACCACTGTTGGGAAAATTGAAATGTATATAATTTCTATACCCTGAAAACATATCAACAGACACGTGAAAATATGCTACAAACATATCAGAGATAAATCAAAAGCAGATACTAAGAAATACACAAAGAAAGCTTCTTGAGATTTTTTTCTGTGTCAAGTGGAGATTATTTTCCTTACATGAGAATGCTGAGATGAATTTTGAAGATTAGAAGGTATGGGAAGAGAGATACCACACATACAAAAAGAGCCTCTTAATGTGTAGCCCCTGTTCACCTAACAGCAAGTAAGTAAGGGATGTAACCCAAGGGGCTGTGACATTGCTGTCCCAGTGTGTGGTGTGTAAGTGGTCTCAGTCCTACCCAAAGATTGGTCACTATGAGCTATGAGCTCTTTTTGTAGGGTAATGGCTGGCTGACAGACAACCAAAGGTGAATCACACACACATACACACACTAATCACACTGTCAGCCCTTGTTGGTCTTGTGGACCACTGTACCACAACCCAGGAGCTCAGGACAGCTGTGCCAATAAAACAATGCTGGAGATTCATACAACTTTCATAATGACATGCATACCCAGACTGTGTGTACTCCTGCATGATGGCTGCCAGGCGCTGCACAAGCTGTGTGGTGGGGATGGGCTCCAGGTAGGTGCGGTAGTACTGCTGGGCCACACGGCGGGCCTGACGCACCAGCAGCCGGTAGTCTGGACCCATGCCTGAAATAGTTGGCAAAGTTACACACCAGTTCACAGCAGCACAATCTAACCAATGAAAGTAGAAAGATTTAATTAATAAACAGCCATACATATAATTTAATATCTGCTGTTGTTTGGTTTTCCAGTGTAATCCTGTGCAACATGAGTACATAGAGTACAACATTAGGTACCCATTAGAACCTCAAATTAATAATCCCTCATTTAGCTATTTCCAGCAAGTAAGGCCTCATCCTACTCATCCAGACAGCAGACCCACACAACTCACCACTGTACACCATGCCTATGTGGTCTGTCACCACCTCTACTTTGATGATGGAGTGTTCCTCCACAAGGATGGACTTGTGCTTCTTCTCAGTTGCCAGCACCACACCATCCTTGGCCTTGATGCCCACTGCAGGTGCACCAGCTGCCACTGCTGCTAAGGCATACTCAATTTGAACCAGCTTCCCTGAGGGACTGAAAAATTATGAAAGAAAAAATTTTAATTTGTTAAACCGAAATGTGTTAGATTTTGCCATTTCAGAATTCTCTTTTCTCATGACTAACATTCTACTGGACCAAAATTCTTATCTATGTTTAAAAAAATTAAGGCTTTACTGAGGAATGATTTATGGGGAAAAAGATGAAATTTCATTATCAGCACAGACTTTTAAAGGTTATGTCAAGGAAAACTAGCAAAAGCATGGGTAATTGTTTGATTTTGGTGCTACACGAAGGAAAATCTTTTAAGGACATCCGTCGCTAATTAAAATGGGGTAAAGTTTTTTCCACTTTACACTGTGACAAATCCAAGATGACTCCAGTGACTCAGCAAACTCTTCACAACACTCTCAGAATGCCAAAATGGCTTGGCACAGACAATATTTAATGATGCACAATTTTCCTTTCTACTTCTTGCAAGTGGCAGGGATGCTGATGCGTGTTAATTCATTCACAAATATGGATGCGGAAGCTGATACTTATCTAACAGATACAGATTTAAAGATACGTAGCAATGTGATATATCTATAGTTCCTGCTCTCTCTCTCTCTCTCTCTCTCTCTCTCTCTCTCTCTCTCTCTCTCTCTCTTATAGAGCATGCCTTGAAAACACCGGCCTGCGTTCATCTCACACAATAACGGAATATAATTAAGCCATCATCACAGCCCAGCTTCCTCACGTCACTACTTCCCCTCCCTGAGCATGCCATACACCCACCAAAACATCCCCGGGGAACCAAACTTTCAATAATACCCACCACCACACAAACCCCTTCCTTCAAATACCGCCAGTCACGGGCCGCGGGAAGCACAGTACTGATTTTACGCCAAATTACAGGGTACTGGGACACCAAACTAACACACAAGCTCCGCAACTAGTAAACCTTTCTTGTGGGGAGTAAGTAAATGGTTGTAGAGAGGTGTATCAACAATACCTGAAGGTTGTGAGAGAGAAGCTGTAACGTTCGGTAGCCATGGCGGTGTTGTGAGTCGCTTAGACCCCGGGACCGAGCAATAGTGAGTGAGGTGAGGCTCTGTCTTTGCAACGGGTCACTGACGTAATGCAGTAAAGATATATAAGAACATAAGTACACAAGAACATGAGAAAATAAAGGAAACTTCAAGAAGCTACTAGGTTTATACGTAGTGATCCCTATATAAAACATAGCTACCTATTTCCACCTACCATCCTCATCCAAAAATGTATCTGTTTTTCTTTTGAAATTTCCTACTGACTCAGCAATAACTAATTTCTGGATCCATTCCATTCATCTACCACTCTATTTAAGAACCGATTATGTCTTTTTATCTAAATTTATCAGCAGCGTAGCAATGATCTTCCTCTCCGCAATAACTTATGTTCTTCAATTCCACAGGCTTCTAACTCGCGATCCCCGGTAAATAAAACACATTTAATGACAGATATTTGATACAGAAATTCCCCCATTTCATCTTTATTCGTCCTTTTGCATGTAGTACACTCGAGTAAATAAGAATGTAGGTCATGATAGATGAACAAAGCTTAGAATTCTATGATCTTTGTCTATAGTGTGTGTGTGTGTGTGTGTGTGTGTGTGTGTGTGTTCAAGGAGGCAGAAAGGTCTCCACCACCAGAGTGAACATGGCCACACAAGAGCCAAGAAACAGCAGGTAGAAGGCGCCCTGCAGGTGATCCAGTCCAAGCACCACCCCATTTTCATCTTCCTGGAAAAAAAAAAAAAATAGAACTCTCTCTCTCTCTCTCTCTCTCTCTCTCTCTCTCTCTCTCTCTCTCTCTCTCTCTCTCTCTCTCTCTCTCTCTTGTAATGGTTTTCTTCTAATCCTTTTTTTCATTTCACATTTGTCCGCTGAAGAACGTCATCAGTAATTAAAATAACAACACCAACAACAACAACAACAACTACTACTACTACTACTACTACTACTACTACTACTACTACTACTACTACTACTACTACTACAAGTAGACCAAGAACAAGAAAAGAAAAACAAGAAAAGATAAGTAGAAAAAAAGACAGTCAAGCCATACTGCATTTCACATCCAGCTACCTGAGCCGTAAATCCCCCGTCAGTATCTTGATCTAGCCTGGCTGCCTCCCTGTTCTCCTTCACCCTTCGAGCCATCACCTCCTCAGTCCACAGCGGCACCACCCCGGCGTCCTCAAGGTGGGCGTGGACCCTCACGAACTCACTGAGGTACGGAGCTCCCATTCTGCGCATAAGAACAGTCGTGCATTGGCGATTTCGTGCAATACAAGAAGTAATGATAAAGTTAGTAGGAGACGGGAAGGAATTGGTTTTCATGTTCTCAAGTCAACGTTTCTTCCTTCAGTATTGGTAATCCTTCGGTAAATACTGAAAACGATCTCTATTGCTTCACAGTCTTCACAATACACTCGCCTCATTCCCCAGCCGAGGCAGGCCAGGACATTAAACTCCTCGCGGCTCATGTAGAAGGGAGTCTGTCCGTAGCCGTCTGTGTACTTCGAGGCGATAAGGATCTGGATGAACTTTTTGAAGATAATGAGAGAGAACCCGCCGCCCAGTACCTTGCTCATCACGGTCTCCAGGTCCAGCAGCTGAGGAAAGGATACAAGTGGTTGTGACTTGTGTGGGACGCGGCGCCGAGGTGAGGTGAGGTGAAATGAAATGAGATAAGGTAAGGTAAGATTAGGTTAAGTAAGATAAAGTAAGGTAAGGTGAGGTGAGGTAAGTATGGTAAGGTAAGGTAAAGAACGGTGAGATGAGTTGATGTGAGGTGAGGTGAAGTAAAGTGAAGTAAGATATGGTACGGCAAAGTAAGGCAAGGTAAGATGAGATAAACTAAAATAAGGTAAGATAAGGTCAGATAAGGTAAGGTAAGGTAAGGTAAGGCAAGATAAGACAAAATGAGGCAAGATAAGACAAGACAAAAGTAACAAGTATATGTAAAGAAACATAATCCACAATTCAGAAGCCATTCACACAGCACAGTTATCACGCACACATACCTCCATCTCCTCATATATTTTCTTGATCACGGGACTTTCCTGCTTTCTGAAGAAATCAACAGGAGCTCCGTTGAAAAGGATCTTCTCTGACCCCCACCGCCAGCTGTCCGCCTCCACCAGGTCCTGCAGGCTTTCAAGAGTGCGGGACCTGCCCTGGACTGTGAGATGGGCGATAAGGGAGGACTTGAACCCCGTGGAGATGATAAGACAGAACACCAGCCACCATCCCACCAGCAGCTGCGAGAGGAGCAAGGTAAGGCATTCTCAAACACTTGGGTAGCTTCTCAACTCTGCCACAGCTTCCTCTCAGTTCGATATTAAAGACTTGTGTAAACTGAGATCAGGGTTTTGAAAGACTACCCACAGCAAAAGGTAACATGGAATATTTAGTAAAGCTTTTAGTATTCGTAACTTATTTTTTGATGAGTAAAATTGCTTAGGTTGCTGAGGAAATAAGATTACATGTGCCATTATCAGTCAAAGGCTCAGCAGGTTCTGGTGGAAGTTACTGTAGGTTTCCAAGGATGCTTTCATTATTATAGTGATGGCTTAATAACTATGCCTCATAAAAGGGAAAAAAATAGTCATGTGAGATCGTAAAAAAAACCGACTAATCATCCTACGAAACAACAGCATTTCAAAATACGAGCATAACCTATTATCTCTACTTTTGATGAGCTCTACTGGAAGTTATAGCGGCTCCTCGCGGGTGTTTTCATGACTAGAGATAGTTTGGTAAGGATTCTGCACCATCATTGAGAAAAACTGTCATGGGAACCTGATTCATCATCTTAATGGCCTATGAAAACAGTTCTCACAAGACCTCACCTGCCCTGACGTGTTGACGGACGGGTCGGCGGGGGGCTTCTCGAGCAGGGCGCCCCAACTGTAAGTCAGTGCTGTGGGGAGTGTGATGTCAAAGCCTTGAGTCAGCAGCCGCCACGCCCTCTGCAGAAGCCACAGCACCAAGCCCCACGCCACCATGCACGCCAGCAATGCAATCCACAATGAGGCTAAAAGGATTTTGCGAAGGTTCTTGAGTTACTGGCAAAATTCTGAGGATGTTTCCGTTTACTACCGCTTAATTTCACACGTAAGTTGCATTCTTTTCTTGTATTTCGTTTTCCGTAGTAAGTGCGCAACCATAATACTACTTCGTTTAGTTTTAATGGGTTGTAATAGAAGATATCGGGACCTTCAAAGTTTTTTTTTTTTTTTGTCCAGACCAAGCATTATATGTAATTTTATTCGATAATATTTAACAGCCTCTTGTGGAAGTAATTGGGGCTTATAAAGATGCTTTCATGACTATTGATAGTTTAACATCATCAGTGAGAAAAAAAAAAAAGTGAAGAGAAGAGTGATCATCACCGAGGCTTTTGAAAATATGAGGAAACATTTCAAAACACAACTCATGGAATACAAACTTGTGAAAGGTCTCAACAGGGAGAGATGCGCAGGCAGCAGGGTGGGCTTGAGGGACAGAATCACCAGCGTGTCTGCAGGTTCAAGTCTCAGATAATCTATAACCTCGAATCTGGCCGCGGTGGGAGCGAGTATCATGCAAAGCTCCGCCTCCTCCCGCTGCAGCTCCCCGACCATGCCGCTGTACTGTCCGTCATCGCCAAGGTACCCGAAGGACCTGGTGGGGTTCTCCCGCATCACGTACCTGAGCAGGAGAGCCAGTACTGTGAGGTATGAAATTAGTAAATGAGTCTCTATTATATCTGTTAATTAAAAGGTATTCAATAAAAGACTATTTTATTGTCTTTTTGGAAATAAAATCCTGTGTTCTAAGGAAAGGAATTAAATAAGTTGAGTCAGTCTATCCATCTACCTACCTATCTCTCTGTTTGTCTTTAGGCTGAATGAACATGAAACAAACCTACGTAAAATTGAAGACAGCAGCAAACGTGTCAAGAAACCTTCCATTGAGGGAGTCCCGCGGCGTGACCGTGTAGCCGTGCTCTTCACTGTCCCGTCTGTAATCCGTGTAAGGGAAGTTCGGCAAAGTTGTCACTCGAAACTTGTGTCCGTTCATGTCTCTCAAGGACTCTGCGGTGCGAGGCAAGGAAGGCAATGACTCAAAGGGTAAGGAAGATCACAGGGCCTGTTTTGTTTTTATTTTTTATCTCATTATTCTCTTATAAGGTCTAGTTTCAAATGCCAAAGGGGTGATTAAAAATGATGTCAGGGGTATTTTTGTCTTTAGTGATGCACATTATTTTTAAACTTTTGCTATAATCATGAAAACACGCTAGAAAATCCCAATTTATGTTATTAAATTAAAGTCCGTATTTTTTAAGCACTTTGTTCTCATATAATGAATATTTTGAAGGGCCATATGGATCAATGAACAGCTTCTAATGGGTGTTTTTACTATAGATGCAGAATCCTGTTAAACTCTCACTAGCAACATGAAAACATACTTGCAGATCCCAGTAACTTCCACTTTAAGACCTTTTAAAAGTAATGGAGATGAGGCGCCGAAACAGAATACGGTCCCAGAGAGAGAGAGAGAGAGAGACAAAGAGCAGGGGTTCTACTCACCGTTCAGCAGATACGGGTACAGTGTGGCAATCTTCATGTAGTGGTGACGCTCTGCCTGGAGGGAGAGGTTCCAGCGGTGGACGAAGGTGACACCCACGTCCCCGCCGCTGCAGTACAGACACCGCCGGTACACGCTGACTCCCTGGCTGACTGGAGATGGAGGTGTGAATTTTACAGCTAAAGGAAGCTACCATTTTATCATTACGTCTATAAATCTTACATTTATATAATGGAAATGTGCAAAGAATGGACTATATTGTAGGGAAAGATTCATCTACTATAGGAATAGAAAATTATCAATGAAACATATATTTTTCGCCGTGTTCTCATATAGAGTTCAACTTTTGCATGATATTAGGTACTGGATTAAGGCTACTGTACGCGTAAAAACTTTATTCTTTTATTTACAATGTAATATTAAGCATGAAAAATACACTTAATTTGACCACTTGATTAGCACATTGATTCCGAAGGCTCAGAAAACAGATTAATACAAGAAAGAAGAGAGGAGAAGTAAGAGTAATAAACAGCTACAAATGTACTTCGAAAATATCCAAAACACACATGTTGGTTTGAAAGGTTCCAGTGAGCGTCTGATGGTGACCTCGCCAGGACCGATGGAGGCTGCGGGATCTTGGTGGAGGGCCAGGTACACGCCGTGGATGGTGTTGCGGAGGCTGGGGTGCGAGAAAACGCCCTTCACCCGCTCCGCACCTCCCACAACCACCACTTTGGTCTCCGGTCTCTTCCACAGGCCCGCCCTCTCCAACACTCTGTGCAATAGAGGGTTTTCTGGAACTGTATTCACAAACACTTCAGCGCCTTACCTCGGCTGTCATGCTCTTGAGAAAGTCACTGAGATCTTTCGAGAGTATTTTCATCAGAATGTTCATAGGCAACCTCTAGTGGAAGATATGTGGCTTTCAGGTGTGTTCTCATGATTCCAGCGATAAATTAACAAGAATTTTACACCATCAGTGAGAATGCAAATGAGAATCAGAATAATCATCTATGTGGTGTTTGAAAATAGTCTTCATGAAAACCCGCAGCGTTTCAGACTACAGCCGTTTGTTACCTGAGCGCAAGAGTGTCGTTGTCGCTGCCCTCGTGAAGGTGAAGGATTACTCCACGACACGCCAGCACAGAGTCCCCGAACAGCGCCTCATCGATGTGGTGGTGATGCTGGTCTGCTGAGGACACCACCACTCCAACACCATCCTCCATGTGCCTGAAGAAAAGAATAACTTGATAAATGAATACATATATTGAGAGACGAAAAACTCAACCAGGTTTTTGTGGCATGATTTAAGAGTGTACTATAAATTTTCCCTTCATCCGTACGTCACTTGACTTGCCAACAGAGACTGTGAATAAATCATGGAACATTAGACTAGAGAGAAACACAAAACAGAGGGAGAGTGTGGCAGGTTACCCAGCTTCTGATCATGTGCCAGCTGAGAGACTGTTTATGAAGTTCAGATTATAAATAACAGTGAAGATATCATAATTACTGGTTAGGATATTGTACGTGTTAGCTAAGATATTGTACAGGTTAATTGGGAAATTGTTCTACCATATGCACATTAAAATCATGGGCATTGGGGAAAGTAAGAAAAAAGTCAAATTTCAGGCAGATTCGATTAGAAATATATAATTTTCTACCAGCCTTTACTCACTCATTCCTTGATGTGCTGAATGACTCACCTGCGTATGGCGACGAACACAGGTGAGTGAGGTGAGGTGGTCATGAGCATCAGGTGACAGGTGGAAAGGTGATACGCCACCACCTGTCTCACCATTACGCCCACCTGCTCCACGCTCGCCTCAGTGCCGCCCGTGAGTCTCATATGCAGCAGCACCGCTGTCACCAGCAGACGGTTCCGCACTGACTCCTTCATTGGTGCTTCTGTAATGAAAAGTGTTGCTTCATGTCAGGGGGAAGTAGGAATGGCTCAATTCTGTTTTCATTGAGTTGATTCTTCCTTCATTTATACAGTATACGTTTTATTGCATCCTCTATTTTTTTTTTCTTCTAATACCTGAGACGTGCGGGTATGTATGTAGGTTGCACACACGTTTCTTTATTCATCGTTGTAAAAAAACTGATTACAGGGAATTTAGGGAGCAAGGTTGGGGGACTGAATCCTTCCTGTGGGATCTATTCTCGCCAGAGAGAAAGAATCCTATCCACTATTGTTACATTTATATTTCACTACCTTAGTTCGTTATTTCTACTACTCTCGTGATAGTGACAGCTTGGTAAATAAATATTTAAATGGTTTATTTCACTTGGCTTCTATTATGCTTCGTTTTCCTCCTTGATAATACTTCGGTTATTAGTGAAAAGGCAAATCATAAAGTGTTTTATTCATCAATTATCTTTATTTATTCAAAATATCCATGTTTGTGTATTTACTGACGATAATAAGTGGCGCAGTAAGCACTGCTGGCTCTGTTTTAAAACGCCGCTGGCTCCTGTAAGGACTGTCTTCAGAGGCACAGAGATGATGAGTCAGGTTCTTTTTTTTTTTTTTTTTTTGCGCTGACGGTGCAAAATCCTTGTTAAACTATCACTAAAATTATAACACACCTTTAAAAAACCAAACACTTTCCACTAGAGCCTGTTAAAAGTAGTCGAGATAAAATGCCGAAATGATTAATCGGATTTCCCGGTGAAGTAAACACACCTCCACGTCAGTCACACGTCTTCTGGACTTTATCTAAGTGAAGTGAATTACAGACACAGGTATAAGGAGGCGGCGGGTACTCGTATGTCGCGTCTATTGGGAAGTCCGTCACCGGCGTCCTGCTGAGTCCTCGCTCACACATCCTTTGAGGGGCTTGGGTGGCTTCCAAGGCGTTCTGGAAGTAATTGTTAGCTGTGAAGGATAAGTATTGCTCCAGTACCCTGTCCGGCTGTCTCCCCTTAAAGTTCTTTGTCTCCAAGGAACCCTCGGTCTGCCAGCGACGCACCCAGCGGTACACGGTGGACACGCTCGCACCGGTACAGCAGGAGATCTCTCGGGCAGACAGTCCCGCGAGCCACAGCCAGATCATCCGCGTGCGAAAGGCGTGGACTATCATCTTGCTGAGGGGCTGCCGCTCCATCGCTCTGAGGGAAGCGGACGGTTATCCCCGAGAGTCTCTATGTTATTTTGACGAGTTAAGTCACAAAGAAACTCAAAGAAACTCTGCAACTGATGGCTGGCTGGATGGATGGATAAAGGGAGGCATAAGGGCACCTATTTTGAAAGATTGTTCTTTCATTAATTAAGACTGTTTTCAAAGTCCACATGAATGAATAGTCAGGTTCCCATGGGTGTATTTCTCACTGATAATGCAAAGTCCTTATTACTCTCAACAGAATCATGAAAACACCTCTGCAAGTTCCCAGTATCTTCAGTTAGAACATGTTAAAAATACTCGAAGCATTTAAGAGAGCGATGCAAGAGGAACAGAAACAAAACCACTACCTGCTTCAGAGTATTGCAGTCTACGTATGCAGTGCTTCCGTGGTTGGACTTCTCCCTCCCTCGACAGTCCGGCGAGTGAGAGTTCTGCGTCTGTCTCCAGCCTTTATGCACCCAACAACACAGCAGACCCGCGGCGCACAATGAAATGAGTGGCGACATCAGGCTGCTCTGAGTGCATGCTGCATAATTCAATGTTCTTAATGTGCAAAGACACTGCAGAAGCTCATAGTGGAGGGTGAAGAGCACGAGCATGCGGGGAAAGCGTGAGCGATGTAATGATAAAAAGATATGTGAGTTGGATGACTCGTATGAAATGATTTTGACATATTTCTGCAGTAGACCTTAAATGGGTGACATACAGTGATGGGATGCCTGATACATATCGCAAGCTTTGATAACTAGACCAGGGAAATAATTTGAATGTTAAGGGGATTAAGTTCTTCATCATCTTGCTATAAAATACTAGTAGCATGAATTTAGCCTGCGCATTAATACATGTTCTTCTAGATTGTCTTATAATATTTCCATTAATTCCCCTGCGGTTCTTTCCTTCCTCTTTCCCCATTAGTACCATGTCCAGCAGATTATGGTCTGGTCGTACATTTCCTTATCTTCATGTATCCTCATTTCAAGAAACCTTTTATATACATTGTCATTCACTAATACATAATCTGTAACTCTTCTTCGCCCATCTTGACTTCATGTGTACTTTCCTCTACATTTCTTGTCATTATTTAGCATTATTAGTCCATATTTCTCCATCCACTGCAGTATCATTTGTTCATTCCTTCCTGTTCACTTTTTTGTTTTCCCTTTGTCCACCCCTGCCCCCCCCCCCCCCCGTGTCCATCGAAATCTCCTGTTACTGTCAATGGTCCTGGGGTTTTCTTCTGCTACCCTTTGTGTTTCCTGTTCGATCTCATTGTTTTGCACTGCATTGGTAATAAACTGCCACTGTCCTATCCTCCCATCCTTCTGTTTTACCTTTAATATATATAACCCACCTTCAGTCTTTCTATTTTACGTAAATCAAGAGAGAGAGAGAGAGAGAGAGAGAGAGAGAGAGAGAGAAGGGGGAGGGGAGGTTTACAGTCATAATAAGCAGCCTGACTATAAAAAATCTCTCTCTCTCTCTCTCTCTCTCTCTCTCTCTCTCTCTCTCTCTCTCTCTCTCTCTCTCTCTCTCTCTCTCTCTCTCTCTCTCTCTCTTATCTTTTGCCTTAATTATTCCAAAATTATGAGTTGTTTTATACGACTGCATGTTTTTTTAATGGCTTTCGGATCTGATGATGATGATGGATGACGTTTTGTATTTTTTATTTTTTTTTTTTTTATATTTCTATATTTCAGCTTGTTACTGACTTTTGATTGTTTGTAAAATTAATTCAGATTTTTTAAAGTGTTTTCCATTACTGATAAATCAGATTTGTGGACTTTAGTATGTTTTTTTTGTTGTGTTTATATTCCAACAATTTTTAATTAGTTCTTTAAAAAGAATCTATACTATTACTGAGCCCTGAATTGTTTTCATACTCCCGATATTAGTTAAACTCCATGGCCTTTCAGAATATATAAGGCATTTTAGCCTAGCTCCATTTTTTCGAAGGGTCAATTTCAAAATGGAATCCAGTACGTATATGAGCTGTGACGTCATCAGCTGTGACTTCATCCGGGGACCGAGACACAGGACCCCTCCATCCCCCCTCCCGCCACAAATATTTAGCGCTACAAAGCATAAAACAGAAAACCCAGCAGATAAAGAGTAGAATCAACGTGGAGGGACAAAGTAGCAATGCAGAAGATGACACAATAAGAAGAAAAATTGAGTCTTTAAAATGTAATAGACCACTCGGAATTTGTTTGAGAGAGAGAGAGAGAGAGAGAGAGAGAGAGAGAGAGAGAGAGAGAGAGAGAGAGAGAGAGAGAGAGAGAGAGAGAGAGAGAGAGAGAGAGAGAGAGAGAGAGTAATAAATGTCTAGAATGGATTTTTTAATAATTTTGTAGCTTCCTTCATGTTCATATTTAAGTATCATTTACTCCCAAAAATATTTTTTGGCAGTGTGATGTGGATATTTTAAGGCAGGGTTGTGAACCGGATGTCATTAATATTTTTTATGTACATTAAATTTTTATGCATAAAATAGGCTTTAAAATTAAAAATATTTATAATAACAATGTAAAAATGAGGAAAATTAGGGGTGTTTACCGAAATTGAAGGTATTTGTATCCGTTTCTTAACCCGGAATTAGTTTCAGAAATATTTGGCATCTACGTTTGTAATGTCGGATGTGGCCTGTGTGTGTTTTGGTGCTATTTTGGCAGTAACTGACGCCGCTGAGGTGAGTGTTTGTTGAGTCATGCTGTTTATTGTGGTCTGGACCTTCTATGTGAGGCGTATGTGAGTCAAGACAGCGGGAAACACTCCATGAAATATGTCCCTTCTGATCTTCCTCGAAAACATCAAAGAAAAAAAAGTATGTCATCGACATTTTTAACGAATATCTGGTTACGCTTCCTAATATTCTACATGGTATATTCAGTGTTTATTAAATCCACATCCATATTCGCATCCGCATCTGTAATAAGCATCTGTTATATTTTCAGTCTGGCATTCCTTTCCACTTTCATTCTTTTCCTTTCCTCTCTCCTTTCTCAATCTGCTTCTTACTGGTATCCACATCTACACCCCCTTAGGGTTCATAACCACATCCACTCCCACTGATCCCCAAACTCTGCCATCTGACACATCCTTAAGCCAAACACGGTCAGCATAGCTGTCAAATGAACCATTAGTGCTCTTTAGAAAGCGGTATCCTTCAAATATCACGACAGATTTTGACAGATTTCAATGCACTGTAAATTAACATGGTGATTTTTTTTAGCAAAATTTTCCAGTCCATTTCATAATACTTTGTACATCAAGATTTTATTATCTGGAGGATGTGGCTTACTAAAATACCTAACTCCCAGAAATCCATCCTGATATATTCTTGAGGTCTTGTTTGTCAGGTAAATCTTTGCAAAGCCAATTATTATCCAAAATGAAGACCAGCAAACATAAAGACTGTTTCCTTACAGAACCAGAAGAGCAATGGAGCAGCAGCAGCAGCAGCAGCAGCAACACCAAGCAGGTGCAGCAGGCAAGGTGAGCTGGTCGAGTGCGGCTGCCTCTCCCATGACCCTCCCAGAGAAGACACAGAAGGTGTTTCCTGAAGAGAATTCTGTTGCCAGGATTGAAGCAGAGGTGTACTATGGAATTGCCTTGCCAGAGGGAGAGGGATTGGAGGAGGGAGGTGAGTTGTGACTTGTCACTAAATTGGTCTCTCATTACGACTATTTCTAAACACCGCAGTGGTGAGTCAGGTTCTCATGGTGTGTTTTGCTATCAGAGATGCAGAATCCTTATTGAACTGTCATTACAAGCAGGAGAGCGCCCTTGAAAACTCTAATAACTTGTACTAGAGCGTGTTGAAAGTGTAGCATATCTAACTTTTTATTTCCTTGTTTTTTTCTAATTTTCTTGCATTATTTAAGGATTCATTTCTTTGCTATATGTTGTGCTTACAGAAGAAACATCCTTTTTATTTATTTTTGCTATTTTCTATGTATTGTTATGGCAGCTGCATGTTCTTGATTACCTCAGTGTAGTCTGTTGGTGACAGTACAATGCTACAAGACCTTTTATTCATCAAGCAGGAAGTAATATTCATCCACCACTCATGCATCTCCTTCAGACATCAAGAAGGTATTTGTGGACAAGACTGAGTGCCTCGCTGCCATGAAGAAGTACCGAGGGTCACGTTTCAAGGCCTTCAGGACATATGATGACGCCCTGAAATTCTCAGAGGCTGGGGCGGCAGCCTCTCAAGGGGGTACAGGGGAGGAGGGAGCCATCACCCCACAGCCCCTCTTCAATGTGGAGAAACCCAGTCCATACCGTGGCCCAAAATCACAGGACTTGGTAAAATTCAGGAAGTCTATTGAAAAGGGAGACTTTGATTACTTCAGCCGTGTAAGTTTCAGCTGTAATCTATCTGTGGTATATTTGTCTCACTTTCTGTGGTATATGTATCTCTTATGATCACTGAGTTTGTCTTCATGGTTATGTCAGTGTTATTAATGTTGGCATGGGTGGATCTGTACTGTGTTAAGCATTGATGATATTACTGTGCATACTTATTTACCATGTATCAGTGTTGTTGTCAGTTCATAATAAGATTGAGTTAAAATCTTTAATATTTAATCATTAATGGTAAATACAAATGGTATTACTTTCCTGCAGGCAGTATTTTTAATGGTTTCTTTATGTTTGTTTGTGGCCGGCAGTGTGTGATGGAGAATCCTCGTTACCTGGTGAGCAGTGGCGACACACCTGCTGTGCTTCAGGAAGGCTTCCGCTACAATGCACTCCACGTAGCCTGCCGCACAAACCGTCCAGCCTTTGTGCAGAGGGTGAGACACACATAGACACACTGAAGGACAACTATTTTACTAATCTGTTGCACTGCTTTGAAAACAGTATTTCTTCAGTTCTTACCTCCTCTCTTGTTAACCTTCTTGCTATGAACCTTGGTGTGTGTGTGTGTGTGTGTGTGTGTGTTTTGGGAGGGTAAATCCAACAGATATCTTTGTTATCCACCAAGAGATCCATCAAACTTCACTCTCCACCAACACCACTCCTCCTCCACCAGGTCCTCGCCCAAGTCTCCCAGCCAGTGTTCTTCCAGCGCCTCTATCCTGATGACAGCTTTGAGAGTGCCACCAGACGCAGTGCCTTCCTCCTGGACCTCTACCTCAACACCCCAGACAAAGGCTTTAACGAGACACCGCTGCACTTTGCCAGTAAACACGGCAGCCTGGAGTGTGTCCGAGTCCTTGTGGCATTCCGAAGCTGTGACACAACTCGTCCTAACAAGTATGGGCAGACAGCAGCTGAGGTATGTTGTGGTGGTATGACCCAGAACACATTGGTTGATGGAACATTAGTGCTTGAAAACAGGAAGTGTAGTATTATAGGGTCACATGTAGGAGACTGTTGAGATTCTTAAGATTACCACATCTATAAATCAGTCACTTGCTAAGGAGAGGAGATGAAGATCCTATGGAAAGAGCCTGGAGAGCTACTGTTCAGGGCGGAAGATCTAGGTGGTAATAGAGAATAAGTTGAAGTTGTAGCTAAGGCAGAGAATGAGTGGAACAGGAGGTGCAGTGGAGAGAAACAATCAGAGAAATCTTACAAACATGGCCAGTCTGTCTCCAGGAAAATGGCAAATAAGAACTGAACAATAAATAACAATTCTATCTATATATCTTTACCTAAATGAAAACAGGAGATACAGTGAGGAGAAACAACTGGAGGAGTCCTATAAACATGGCCAATCCACCTCTAGAATAATGATAAATAAGAACTATGCTGTAACTAACAATTCTATCAATCTATCTTTACTTAAATGAAAAACCCTCATACTTTCTCCCCAGATCGCTGGCAGTCGGATGAAGGAACCGTCCAAGGCCGTCATTGAGGAAATCCGTCAGGCAATGGGTGACAAGTACTACGTGCCACTGCTGAAGGACGACGACCTCTATCTGTTACCTCAGGTGGGGAGTCCCTGGTCACCACAGATGGACTCCCCAACAAGTCCCCGTAGTGAACGGTTCCTCACCTCCAGTCCAATCAGTGTTGCTTCCGCCAGCCCCATCAGCCCCTCCCTCAAGGTATGTGTTTCACCATCACTAGTTGTGTCGTGTTGACCTGTTTATGCGTGTTTTTTTTGTGTACAGCTAAGATTGATTTAAGGTCATTCTGGTCTGTTCTTCCCTAAGTATATCACTTTTTGTCTTTCATTCTTTAGCTCTTTTTTTTTTTTTCATGTGTGTGTGTGTGTGTGTGTTTCTTGTTGGAAGCGCACTCACAATCTTTCTCTCTGTTAACACCTACATCAACAGAATCTTGCCAAGAGAAAAATAATCTGTTTAGTTGCATCCCTCCACACCATCTTATGTCCCTCCACTCTTCTGACAGGTGCGAGGAGTGGCAGGTCCCATGAGCTGCTCCCAGGCAGAGACCTTCCATCGTCTGTGGAAAAGCAGCACCACTTCATCATCTCTCTCCACCACTCCCTCCCCAGCCCGTCTGGGAAGAGGAATGCGCCCCGCCTCCCTGCGCGTCACCGACCATGAGAAGGGACTGGAACGTGCTGGAAGGTGTGTGTGTGTGTGTGTGTGTGTGTCTTTAAATACTTATTTGTATCTTTCTAGGATTGAGTTAAGTTCATAATATCCCTTTTTTTTTTGTTATTATTATTATTGTTTTATGTTTTATTTATTTTTCTTTCAACAATACAGGGTGTGTGTATATAGACCAGTGCCAGAATACAAGAATACTCAGGCTCTTAAACTGATGTGATATATTGTTCACTCATGCATGTCTTCAAGTAATGCATTCCACTTATCTCTTGCTGTATTTGAAGACTATTTCTGCACATCCTTAGCAGTATTAACAACAGTACTTAGTAGTAATAGTAATAGTAGAAATTGAAGTATTAATAGTCAGAATCAACAACATTAAAGATTAGAACATAAGAAAATAAGGGAAGTTGCTAGAAGCCATCAGGCCTAGACATGGCAGTCTCTTTGAAACATATATACCTATTTCCACCTATCATTCTCATCCACAAATCTGTCTATCCTTTTAAATGACTAGAAATATTGTCATCTAAAGAGAATTCCGAATAATCTCTCTCTCTCTCTCTCTCTCTCTCTCTCTCTCTCTCTCTCTCTCTCTCTCTCTCTCTCTCTCTCTCTCTCTCTCTCTCTCTCTCTCTCTCTCTCTCTCTCTCTCTCTCTCTCTCTCTCTCTCTCTCTCTCTCTCTCTCTCTCTCTCTCTCTCTCTCTCTCTCTCCTCTCTCTCTCTCTCTCTCTCTCTCTCTCTCTCTCTCTCTCTCTCTCTCTCTCTCTCCACACACAGGAACCTGGCAGCTGAGCAGAAGGTGGGGTGGCAGGAGTACTGGGGCTTCCTGGGCACCTTTGTGAACCTGGCCAGCGAGGAGGGCCTGGGTCTCCTTGAATGGCACCTCAAGAGACAGACAAACAATGTAGGAAGGCTTGTGGATACTTGTTTGTGTGGAGAGCAGTGTGATAGGTGGTGTGTGTTGTGTTATGATGCTGAAACTTGTGGTCTTAGTGTGGCTTTTTGGAATAAGGCAAAGGGGATAGAGAGATGAGTAGGTAGGAAAAATTAATGGTTTAAATAACTCTCTTGTGTTTTGTTTCTCTTATATGTTTGTAGTTTTTGGTATTTATTTATTTTTTCCCTAAGTTTTGTTAATGTTTTTTGTTATGTTTCTTCAATACGTTTCTGGTCCTTATCTTTTTTCTCTACAGTTTTATTAATGTTTTCTATTATTATCATTATTATTGTTGTTGTTGTTATTATTATTGTTGCTATTTTCTTTATTTTATCATATACACTCCTTTGATATATTTCTGGTGCTCATATTTTCTGTGTGTTTACTCCCGACAGCTGAGGATGGAGAAAGAACAGCTGAGTGCTTCTGAATTGGCTGCCAAGCTGAAGGAGATTCTGAAGGAGCCAGAAGAGGAGCAGGTGGTCTCGCCGTCACGCACACGGCATGAAGAGGGCAAGTGATAGGCTGTCTTTCATGCTCTTGATTCATTATGTACTCAGCAGGGAAATTATATTTAGTTATTTGTATTTTTCAGAAGAATGTTAAGTTTTATGATTGTTAGGTCTTAAGTTTTGCTTAATTTAATCTGTTTCCAGTTATATAAGTATTTAGGAATTAGTGATGTATTTATTTTGTTCAAGTTGATTTCTTCAGAGAGAAAGAGATTAATGTTTTGGTGGTACAGCAAGAAGATTGTGTTGTGTTAGAGGGAAAGGTGAAGGCCATCACAACAAGTGCCATCACAAGAATTACTCCCTTGCAGGCGTGAGTGGCCTGTCTCAGTCGTCATGGCTGAGCCAGGCCTCTGGAAGCCCCCTTGCCCAACTGTGTCGGGGACTGGAAGCACTGCGCCTCAATGCCTCCATCTCCCCCCAGGGTGATCTGTCCCATACTGCATGCAGGCAAGTTATGTTAAATTGATGCAGAACAGTAGTAATTGTAATAATGATGACAAAGTGGAGAGAGACTAAGCAGCAATCATTATACTGGTTTTCTCTTTCCACAGCAAGTTTCTGTCATCCCTGGAGCAGCAGTTGTCCCCAGGGTGTGGCAGCTCCCAGGGGTGTGAGGAGCCACAGGGGGCACAGGGCCTGGTGGAGCAGGTGTCCTATGTGCTCAAGTCAGTGGAGGTGTCGGCAGGACGGCTGAGCGAGGCGCTGCGTGAAGTGGCCCTGGACCTGCAGGCCAGCGTGGCTGCCAGCCTGGGCATGAACCGCACCCTGAGGGCCAAGCTGCGCTCCGAGGTGGCCTGCCTGCGGTCAGTGGTTGCTCGGGCTGCATCTGAGCTGGGGCCAGGGGGCATGGACCTGGGGTTTGTCCACCCACTGGTGGCTGGCCGGGCTGTGCTGGCCCTGTGGCATGGCGCTGCACCGGCAGATGTGGCCGCCATCACCCAGGCTGTGCGGCGCATCGTGTCCCACATGGACCTGGTGCCCCTGGACTCATCAGATGAGGAGAATGACAGCAGCAGCAGGCACTTCGAGGCACCACAGCGCAGCACACGAGGGGACACGCACCACTTGGCCTGTGTGCTGCGGTGTCTGGATGTGGCTCTGCAGGCAGTCACCAACACTTCAGATGGCATCACATCCCCAGAGGTGCCACAGCTGGGACAGTGCCACTGTCCCTGGGAGATGAATGATGGCTCCCGCATCAACAGGAAGACCTCAGCTAAGGCCACAGTGCCTGCCAGTGCCTTAGAGAGAGAGAGAGCCACAGCCTATTTGCAGAAAGCACTGCAGGGGAAACAGTATGACCCTGTGGTGCGGCACCTGTCCTTCACCCAGGAGGAAGGTGAAGAGGAGGAGATAGTGGTGAGGGCCACACTGGGAGCCAAGGAAGGATTCAGGGTATCCCAGGGGGCAGCATACACCTCAGAGAGCAGAGACAGTGGCCAGGAGGAGCTGGATCCGGGCGCCAGGAGCCCCGACAGCTTCGTGTCTGCTGCCTCAAGCCTGGATGAGGACATGTGCACCCCAGAGGAGGGGCCCAGGGTGTTCATTGGAGGGTGAGTGCTGGGGAGGGAAGGGAGAGATGTGTTAGGTCATGGCAGAGAAGGATGCACAGGACTCTTTAACTATAACACCACACATACTGGTATTTAGAGAACTACACATAAACTTGTCATTATACTTGCTCCCTTCACACCAGATGTCCAATTTTTTTCATGCTCTGTATTTACACACTGACCTTGAGGTGATGCTCATGTTGCTTTTTCTTCTCTTGGTTTTTCTTTATTTTTTTTTGTTCACACTTTGTGGTAAAATGTTGCTGCTGAACAATTTGCTCTTCTTGTTCATGTTCTTTTCTTGATTTGTATTCAATATTTTTTTATTTTTTATTTTTTTTAAGTTTAAATATATGACAAATGCAGTTAAATTCCTCTCTCTTTGCTCTTCATAATGGATTGCTTTTACTTTTTATTAATGTGTAATCCATTGTCTGCTAGTGAACTCTTCATGGACTTTTTTTCTTCCTTTTGCTATTTTTGCTACTGCATTTGTTTTTCATTCTAAGTTTTCTTTTTCCTAAGCAAGCAAGTCTTCAGTTTTCTAAGCCCCTTTGTTTTCTTATTTTATTTTTCTTTTTTTTCTTTTTAAGGAAACTTCATTATTTTCCAGATCCCTGCTTGGATCTGCTTCATTCTACATTGTACTTTACTTCCTCTACTTGGCCTTCCTGCTGCTCTACCCAGTGCTGACCTGCTGAACCCCTGCTGACCCTTTCACCTGCTTACCTTTGGCCAGTGAACCTGCTTATTTCCCTTTCCTTTCATATCATTCATTGTCTTCCACACATGTTTACACCTAGTAATCCTTTCTGCTAGCCTGCTGTTGACTTACCTCCCTTTATTCTGTCTGTTGATTTGGTGGTTTGTCCCTGTTGCATTAAATTTTATTGATATGTTTATTTTCCTTCTGCTTGGTCATGATATCCTTCCTTCATGGAGTGTTTTGTAGTTAAGGATGTGTGTGTGTGGGGGGGGGTTGTTTTGCTTGTATGTAGTGAGTTAAACATGTTTTTTCTATTGACATCAGGATTATTATTATTATTATCATCTTTACTATTATTATTAATATAACTATTTTGCATTACAGAATCATTAAGCAGAATCTCAACTAATTCACCTTTTCTCTCTTTCTCTCTCTGTGTGTGTGTGTGTGTGTCTGTGTGTGTTCATGCGTCTGTGCAGAGCGGAGCCCACGAAGACAGATGTGGATGTGCTGGATGCTGTGGGTGACCGGCTGGTGGATCAGCAGAAGTACCCGCACATCTTTCAGTGGCAGTTGCTTGTCAAGTCCTTCTCAAAGGAGGAACGGGGAAGGTATGGATGCAGGGACTGACTGACAGTGTTTTGTGTAAAGCTGTGAAATAACAGGATCGTGTTCATGTGGTGCCAACTAGGGAAAGGGGAAGGAAAGAGAGGAGGCGATGGAAGTGGGGAAAAAACTGCATGAAGATAAAAGATGAGAGTAAGAATGTATGGTTGTACAGAACAGGAAGGTTGGGAGAAAAGGAGAGGAAAGAAAGGTTGCAGAAAAATGGAAGAGGAAAGAATAATAGACAGAGAGGTAAGAAGAGCAAGATTAATTGCTTGCACTTATGTCACAAGGGAGAAATAATATAAAGGGAAGAAAACAGTAAAGACAAGAGAGTAACACAGGAAAAAGAGAAGCTACTGAGAGTATAGCAGAAGAAGACCAGGAAAAGAACAGAAAATAACAAGTCAAAACTTCAATACATTTTATTAATAACCTTTCTTTTCTTTTTATTATTATTTTTCCATAGATACAGTATAGAATTCTTTGCTGTAATTCATGCCCCTAATATTTTTCACTTTTCAGTTTGGCTTCTCCTTTCTGCCGGCAAGGAAGAAGAAGAGGAACACCTGGAGGAGGAACAGGAGACAAGGTTGGATCTGCTCCCTCTGAATACAACACACCACACCGTCCTTCTTACTCCCGCCATCCTGCCTCCACACCTCGAATCCTCTTCCGCCCTTTGTAACACTCACACACACACACACACACACACACACACACACACACCAATAGATATAATTCTTCAGCTATACATGTAGAAATTCACCTAGTCATTTGTTTGCCTTCCACACAAGAACACACACATACATACCCACACATATATACATATATCCATACTTGCAGGTGCCTCAGGACAGGTATATTGATATATGTATACCTAATGCATATTTTACTATATTTCCATGTATTGTGGATTGATTGTGGGATTTTTATCTACTCATGCACAAATTCAAGAATGTATGCATAGTTTATTTATACAGAGATGCATTGCCATGCCATGTATAGTATTTAAAAAGAGTATTTTATAATATATCAAAAGTTGCTCTCTCTCTCTCTCTCTCTCTCTCTCTCTCTCTCTCTCTCTCTCTCTCTCTCTCTCTCTCTCTCTCTCTCTCTCTCTCTCTCTCTCTCTCTCTCTCTCTCTCTCTCTCTCTCTCTCTCTCTCTCTCTCTCTCTGTGGAAGGTATTGATATTTTCCTCATAAGGCATAGAATTGTGCCTTATTGCATGACACAGTGATCCTTAATGCATTTCTTCCTCCCACTTTTCTCTTTTTATTTTCCTAAGTAACAAGAATACTTAGTTTAGCCACCCTAACTTACATTTTGCTTCTCTGGTATTAGTATTTAAGTAATGGTCTAATTTATATTGCTTCCTATGAGTTTATTGATGGTGTAAGGATATTGTGCCTTTATTGTATCAGAAGAGCCCTTTTATTTTGGCAACTTAGGAACCAAAGATGGATTTTTGTTTTTATTGGACATTTGAAGTGCAATTTTTGGTTCTGTGTGTGTGTGTGTGTGTGTGTGTGTGTGTGTGTGTGTGTGTGTGTGTGTGTGTGTGTGATAATTATGGTCAATATATCTTAAGTTTGTGGTCTTTGTCAGTTTATAGCATGTGTGTGCAAACATCTGTGTGTGTGTGTGTGTGTGTGTGTGTGTGTGTGTGTGTGTGTGTGTGTGCTTATTTTATTTCATTTTCCTTTAGTCTAGGATCATTGCCAATTTGTAAGATTATTGTGTGTGTGTGTGTGTGTGTGTTCAATTTGATTTTCCCTTGTATTATGCATAAGCTTACTGCCAATTCACTGTTGAGATGCATTGGCAAGGTGATAAGACTTGTCCAACACACTTGCTTGGGATGCTGTGGCCACAAGTGAAGAAAATTTACTATTAATTTTTTATCCTCTAGTTTTATTTCTTCCCGCTTGGTAATGAAAACATAGTAACTGGGTTTTCCTTTTTTTTTGTGGGAGGAATTAGTCTCTCTCTCTCTCTCTCTCTCTCTCTCTCTCTCTCTCTCTCTCTCTCTCTCTCTCTCTCTCTCTCTCTCTCTCTCTCTCTCTCTCTCATTTCACTTCTAGCCTCAAATCATCCCCCTTTTTCTCCTTCCTTTCCATCACATCCACACCGTACCTGTCCCTCCCTCTTCCCCTCTCCCTCACCCCCTTCCTATCTCCGCTGTCTCCCTCCCTCCCCCTTGCTTCTGTCCCCCTAGCAACAGCAGTTTCACCTCCATAATTTCCCCGTTTCCTGCTTCTCTCTAACATTAACTTCTTCTTCCCTTTCCTTTCCTTTTCACCATCATCTTTCCTCCTTTATTCCTGTTATCCTTCTCCCGTATATCTGCCTCCTGTCTGTTCTCAAATTCCTGTCCCTCTCTATCCAGCCAATTCGGGGGAAAGGAAAGAGTTTATGAATTGCTGTTGAGTTTCGCTGCTGAGAGGGACGACGACGAGTCTCTGTCTCTGCCGTTATCGGTTTGACGGGATGTTTGTTGTTAGTTGACATTTATTTATTTCCTTCAGTACTCGAAGTAAAATTACGAAACAAAGGATTTAGAGTTGTTGCAGAAATTGAAAGTGTTGTTGTTAAGTTGGGAGGATTGAAATATATCGATTATTTATATACATACATCCGTTTGGCAATGACTAACCGACTCGAAACACCTTATGTTCTAAATAGAAAAAAAAACCATGAAGACATTGATTATTACAGTTTAAGAGACACATTCATCAAGCACACGTCTGACAGATAAGAGACTATAACACATACTAGAATCATTACAACGTAATGCATAGATACCTCAATAATAATGGATGATAAAACTTGACAGCTATCTTTACCATTACGGATAGAAACGTTTATGGACTACTACTACTACTACTACTACTACTACTACTGCTACTACTACTACTACTACTATTATCCATGACTATAATATGAGCCGTGACGTCACACCCAAACACAGGCACGTGCACGGCAGATAGGGCACGTGTATCTCCTCGTGTTTGTCTGGCAGCGGACCATTGTTGATTCCTTTGACCTTGCAATATCTCCCCGGGTCGTTCTTCTTATCAAAGTGTTCATCATCATCATCATCATCATCTTCCCGCAGTGCCACGTAACCTGTCCTGTCTGGTACTTCCAACGTCCATCAACTCACTCCTCTGACGGTGCTTCAAGTGTTTCAAGGAGTTTCTCGAGTGTTTCCCAAGTGTGTCTAAAGTAGATCATTAGTTTGATTTCATCTACCTACGAGTACTAACCGTATCATCACCAGGTAACTACATACGAACTTAAGCACGTCCTTTTCAGCTTCTCCCTTTCCCTTTAAGCCTATTCCATATTCAGAACCACTTTGCTCTCTCACCACGAGTATTTTCAAGGGCCACAGAAGTTATTAGAAAGTTATTATTAGGGTTCTCAAGAGTGTTTTCCAGTTAATAACAAAGAAATCTAGTTAATCTGTCACTAGAACCGTAAAAACAGTCTTGAAAACCCGTGTCACTTCAACTAAGGCCTAGTGAAAGTAATGGAGATGCGACAGAAGTGCTTCAAAATATAGGCTTGTAAAATTCTCACGCAACTCTGATATTGATAAAATAATCCAAATCGATTGCCGGTGTCATTTGCGTGTCACTATCGCCACTGAGAACACCTGTTGAGGGAAAATCGAAGCGAGAGAGAGAGAGAGAGAGAGAGAGAGAGAGAGAGAGAGAGAGAGAGAGAGAGAGATACCTGTTACGGAGTTGTCAAGGAGGAATAAGAGAAAATATGAATAGGAATAACGGGAAAACTTAAACTCATTATGAATTAAAAGTACAGGCAAACTCAATCCTGCCACTTATTGGTGAAGAAGATGAAATTAGTTTGATGAAGATGATGCAAGGCTTACGTTGTCATGATTGGCACGCGATATTGACTGACATTTTGGTCTTCAATGCTCTGACAGACTACTACTACTACTACTACTACTACTACTACTACTACTAGCTACTACTACTACTACTACTACTACTACTACTACTACTACTACTACTACTGTCCTATGACATCTACATCTGCTGTTTTAAGGATTTACCAAAATATAGCATCTCACGCAATGTAGCAAAAAATACATTCTGGTTAATCAAGGTGTTATTCTTTACTTTATAATGCAGAATGTTAAAAAGCACAATCTACGGTAGGTATTTGTATGCATAGTACAACATAGGATGACAGGTAGCTTGGTAAAGTGAATACAGGTAAACACACTACAGATAAGAAAATGCAGGTGAAAAGTACCGGTAAAATTACAGATATAAAGGTACAAAAAAGCAGGTAAATATGAAAATACAAATACATTATAAAAATAAAGATAAAATATCATACAGTTAGGAAGAAAATACAGGTAAACATCATAAAAAAAATAATCTAAAACCGATGTAAAAATTAGCAAGAGGTGACATTCGATGATACTCTTCTGGCTCAAAATATAGAATTGAGTTAAACTATAAGCAATCAAATACTTTATAGCGATGCTCTTTTGTCGTTCCCCGCGCATGAGCAGAATTATCCCCCGCCATTATAGCCTCAGTTGCCATTGTGTTGTGAGCCGCCGGCGGGGAAGGATGTGCGCACAGCTTCTCCGTAATTCCTTATTGTATTCCTACCGGTTTTCATTATAGGAGAGAAACTTGATCGGACCATCAAGACCAACACAAGGTAAGGACACGGCACCCTAAGTAGTCTCAAAATACTACTAAATTAAGGAGGTAAGCAGAAGTTATCAATGTTATGTTTGATAAAATTTTCGGCAACTATCATTTTTTTTTTCATTATTTTTTTGAGGGGATGGAAGAAGTATTTTTTTTTTTATATATATGTAATTTTTTGTTTCGTTATTTAAAATCATATTCTTTCGTTAAAGTCACGTGTTATTGACTTGTTATTATTGTGACAGGGTATAGTGAAGGTTGTGGTGGTGATGGTGGTGGTGGTGGTGGCGGGAGCACCACATGTAGGGCTTAAACTTACATAACAGAAGAATTATGGCAGTGAATTAGGTTTGTTTGTGGTGGCTTATCCCTAGATGGCGGCTGGGAAGAGTGTGGTTGGGTGACTTTGTTTGTGGTATAATGTGGCGGTGGTGGTGGTGGTGTGGTGACCGTCAATATCGATTTATGCAGTGACACAACCGGTTTTCCCTGTGTATGTGTTGTTGGTGGTGTTCATTTCTGCTGCTTGTTATTCCTTTGTTTTTTTCCTGGTTTTATTTTAATTTAATTTAATTAATTAATTTATTTATTTATTTATTTATTTATTTATTTTTGTTTTGTTTTGTTTTGTTTTATTTCCGGTAATGACATTTGGGTATTTGTGTATTTTTCTTGCGTTGTCTTTATATATATATATATATATATATATATATATATATATATATATATATATATATATATATATATATATATATATATTTGTGTATTCACCTTCATTTTATTCTCAAATTTCTGAGTGTTTCTGAGTGTATTATTCTTTATTTATCTCTCGCTCCCTTCTCTCTCTTGCATGTATCACCTATGTTTTGCACTTTTCATGACATTTTTCAGTCATATATCATGTTTTTTTTTTTTTTCTCTCTTTAATTTTTCATCAACACTTTTTCCTGAGTGACGTTGGATTATCAGTGTTGTTGTTTGTTCTGTTGTTGTCTTGGATTTATCATATTTTTCTGTAATGGCATTTGGTTTATTTCTACATTTATCATATGCATTTTCTTCATTGAATGGCATTTGGTTATCGGTGGTTTTATTGCTATTTTTTCCCTACATTTATCTACATTTTACACCAGTGACATTTATCAGTGCTACTATTTCCTTTGGCTTACATGTATTCATTTCCTCCCTGCATTTGTCAAGATCAATGGTATTATTGTCATTATTATCTTTTTTTTCCCTCTATATATCACCTACATTTTCTTTCATAATAACGCTTGATTATCAGAGGCATTATGTCAACACACTGCAGCCCTCAGATTAGTTCAAATGTGGTGCAGTTCGAGTTGTTTTTCACCTGTGATTCTTTAAAGTCAGGCGGTTAAGGCTGTCAGGTGCTCAGGCTGTTAAGTTCATTTTTTCAGTCTTGAGTGTAATTATTGAACTAGAATCCAAATTAATGTATTTTTTTTCCACGTGAATGTTGATGGTGCTTCTTGCTCTCATTGAATTTAAAGATTAGAAAGTTGTGTTAGTAATATTTTGGCAGCTCTGTTATTATGTGAAGTTAAGTGTAAAGATCATTCAAGCTTGGTATAGTTAAATTTAAATATATGGGAAGAAATTGGTTCATAAATAGGTGGATGATTGCATAGACACAGTAATTAGGCTGTTAGTGGCAAGTCAGTAGGGATGTTTTAGAAAGGATAGGTAGATATGTAGGTACGTATGTATTATGTAATGACTGACACATGTTGGCCTTGCTTCTTTGCACCTCACCTTATTTTATTTTTTATTTATTTATTTATTTTGGTGCTGTGTTCTTAGTCTCACTGGGCCTCGTCTCCATGAAAATATCCAGTATTTATGTTATATAAGTAGTTATAAAAAGTAATCCCTTCCAATGATAAAAAGGAAAAGTATTGATTCTGAGGTATGGTTGTTATGAATTGTCTCTTTAGTTGTGGCTGCAAGATGATCAAGTTGTGAGGCATTACTGTAGTGCAGCCTGTGTTGATTTGTTCTGGAGAAGACTTCTGCCGCAAGACAGTTTGGCTCCAAGACATTGAACCTGTTTCTGCTTTTGCTATTGAAGTTGCTTATGGCGTTGTTTTCTTCTTGAGTGTACTCGTACAATTATGACTCGGGAAGTTGTGGGTACAGCGTAAACCAAATTGATCCAGTGTGATTTCTACCTACATCTCTTTATAACTTTCCCCATGCATGACGTGGCTGTCTTGTGGTGTACAGTTGTGTGTGTTGAAGTGTACTATCCACAGTTTTACAATCTGTGAAGGATACAGGTGCACACAAACATAACTACAGGTATTAGAGCATTTGTACTGAACCATTCCTGTTATTGTGTATGGCATCTTTCAAAATCACACTGGAAACTTGCACCAATTACCCTAAGCTTGATCCACAGCAGTTGGGGAGTGTTGTACATTGGTGTGGTTTCAAAATCACATTCGAAAACTTGCATCAATTACCATAAGCTTGATCCACAGCAGTTGGTGAGTGTTGTACATTGGTGTGGTTTCAAAATCACACTTGAAACTTGCATCAATTACCATAAGCTTGATCCACAGCTGTCGGAGAGTGTTGTACGCTGGTGTGGCGTTTGTACATGCACTTTCTGGGATTCTGTTAAGCACGTGTAGGCACCAGCTGACTTGCTACTTATCATTGACATCTCATGCCTTTTTCACGTGGTTTGAGCTCTGTCCTTATCACAAGTGATGGGCTGTGGGTCTCTCCTCCCTTTTCATATTTGATTAATCTCCTCTGTAGTGTATCATTTTATGCCTTGTTATCTTATCTCTTCCTGTCTTTTGCCTAATTCTTGTCTTTAATTCTGTCTGTTATCTTTTGTCTTGTGTCTTCTGTTTCTTATTTTATCTCCCCCTTTTTTCTGCTGTTTGTTGTTTTGCCGTTTTTTCTTCTTGATGTGTGAGATGGGAGTCAGTAAGTGAAGTAAACGTAAAAAAAAAGTAAACTATATTTCTTGGGTGGTGTAAATGAGAAGATAATGAAGTTTTGGTTATAGTTCTTACCTAATTATTCATGTTTCTAATACACAGGTTTTGGCTCTTCCACATATGACAGGGGAAATCATTAGTCCTTTTTATTGATAATACTTTCTGAGCCTTCATGAAGTAGGAAAATATTCAACCGGTGAGCTTAACAAGGGTCAGACCTGTATAATGATGTGCTAGGCTAAAAAAAAAAGAAAAAAAAAAGGGGGATGAAAACACATTACTTCCTTTCTTCTTTACCTGAAAGGAGACAGGAAAGGTGGACAGAAAAAAACCCTTTATGGTAGAGAGAAAGAATGACCAGTAATTAGATTCAGAATGAGAGAGAGAGAGATGAGAGAGGAGAGAGAGAGAGAGAGAGAGAGAGAGAGAGAGAGAGAGAGAGAGAGAGAGAGAGATTCAGACAAAGGAAAAGGAAGTTTGATGATAAAAAAAAAGTAACAATGGAAATAATGTTGTAGTATATTTTTTGGCAAAAGATATCCTCCTTTTCCTCCTCCTCCTCCTTTACTACTGCTGCTACCATTACTACAACAACTACAACAACAACAGTAACAACCAGTGCTTCTATTATACTTTTAGCACAACCACTACAAGCATAATAGCTAAATATCTTTGGGAATTTTAGGCAACTTGTTGCTTGCTGACGTTTTGTTGTGAAGTGACGTTTTGTATTCATCACATGCTACAGAAAGAGAAGTCAAGGAGAGAGAGAGAGAGAGAGAGAAGAGGAGAGAGAGAGAGAGAGAGAGAGAGAGAGAGAGAGAGAGAGGAGAGAGAGAGAGAGAGAGAGGCGGGGGGGGGGCTGTTCTTGAATTCACCTCCTCCATGGAAGTTTGAGAGTATTACAAGAGTTACAAGACAAAAAAAAATGAGAGGGCGTACAAACTTGAATTAACCTCCAGGGTAATGCAATACACTGGCATTTGGCACCTTCACCCTCCTGGAAAAAGCTGCTGGGAAAGGTGCTGGAACTAAAAATACACATACATTTTTTTATGCCTGTGTGGGTGTGTGTAAGAGCAAGCATTTACTTTTTAAACCACACTAAGCAGTTTTCTTGTGGGATTGCTGCTGCTTTCTCTGTCAATCTTTACTGTTTGTGGTTGTGTGGTGGTGGTCTGCCTGAAGCACACTGTAATAACAAGTGCATTGGGGATTACATATGTTTATTATTGATGAGAGAGAAAGAGAGAGTGTCAGGGGGAAGAGAGTATTGCTTTGCTTTAGGAAAATGATAATGTGTTCCACCCAAATAATGAGGTCATGTGTTAACAGAAAGGGAGAAATACATGTAATACTATATTTGAAGCGATACATAAAAGGAAAAAAACCTCAGATCATTATTAGGAAGAAGGAAAGTTTGAAATATTTGCCTTAGAGAAATAAATTATAAAGTTACTGCAGGAGAATAAAGAGAATGGTAGAAAACAGAGAAGAAATGAAAGGGAGAAGATGCTTAGAATAAAAAAAAAATGAAGAGAGGGAAGATTCCAAACATATCATTAAGGGAGAAAAGTACATAAGGATGAGAAAAGGAAAGAAGAATGATATCTAAGCAAAGGAGAAAGATAAGGGATAAGAAGAAACACAAGAGGGCATAAAAAAAGACAGAGGGAGAGAGAAAGAAGAAAGTAAGCATAGAATAGACAAAGGAATAAAGCAAGGAAGCAAGGAGGGTAGAGAATAGATAAAGGGAGAGAGAGAGCAATGGAGACAGTATGTGGGTGTGTGTGTGTGTGTGCATGCAAAGTAGCAGTTTAGCATCATGACATAGTGTGGGGCTGGGAGGAAGGCACATGAGGGTATAACTGCATTGACTTAACATTCATATCTTGTACCACGATTTTTGAAAGTTTGCCTGGTCATTCACCTATTTCCCTTAGAGAGAGAGAGAGAGAGAGATGAGAGAGAGAGAGAGAGTTGGTCTTGGATATTTTAGCATTTTATTCCTAATTTTCTTTATTTTTCATATATTGTTTGTTTTAGGTGTTAATTTTGCATGGTGTTGTTTACTCATTGTTCATGCAGGCCAAGGTTGGTAGAGTATTAAGGAAGGTGGAGCTTTGGTGTGAAGGTTACCAGAGAGAGAGAGAGAGAGAGAGAGAGAGAGAGAGAGAGAGAGAGAGAGAGAGAGAGAGATGCAGTAACAGATTAGATAGATAGAAATGAAAATGGAGCTTCTTTCTTGCTTTTCATTGCTATCATCATTTTATCTTCAGATCTAGAGAGTGTGTGTGTGTGTGTGTGTGTGTGTGTGTGTGTGTGTGTGTGTGTGTGTGTGAGATAGTGAAAGTTTCCAGTCATCACTAAATGGGTTTGTTTAATAAAAAGCACAATTATGCACATCCATATATCTTAGTAAAGGTTTGGTACACACTCATACTAGCTGTGTTATATATTGTCACTATTTCTCATAGCCTGAGTAAGATTATTGATTAGCTGAACCTGCCTCACTACAAGACGTGCTGTGCCTTGCTGTGCCTTTGTGACCTTTGCTCCAGTGTCTCTTGGAAACTGGCTCAGGCGGTAATTGTGATATATGACCTTCAGTACTACACCAACCTCCAGGGCTTTCTCCTGCAGAGTACTCGTAATCTTTCAACTTGTAGAAATTTATGTTAGGGGATGTTTAGGGTATAGTTCTGAACAAGCCTTAGGTGATTAGAGTTGACCAAAAAGACCTTTAAAGCTGTGACAACCTGTGTCTTTTCCTGCAGAATAATCTTAAGGTCTTAGCTCCTAGGAACTTAAGTTATGTGATGTTAAAGTGCAATTCTGAACAAGCTTTAGGTGATGATAGAGTATGCCAAAATGACCACCAAGAATGTAACAACCTGTAACTTTTCATGTAGAGTACTCAAAATTTGTAAGCTTGAAGTAACTCAGGTTAGGTGATGTTAGAAGAGTACAGTTCTGAACAAGCTTTGGGTAATGATAGAGTAGGCCAAAATGACTATCAGGAATGTAACAACCTTTGTGTTCCCCCTGCAGAGTACTTGTAACCTTTCATCTTCAAGCAGCTTGTGTTGGATGATGTGAGTGTTAAGAGTGATAATGCTGAAGAAGCCTTTGAGCAGTGATAGAGTTGTCCTAAGTGACCTTCATGGGCATGGCAACTTGTGCTTTCTCCCAGACATGGCTTCTACTTTTCAGCTTGTACCCGCTTGATGCTAGATGATGCTTAATTAACAGTGTAATTGAACAAGCTTTTGGTGGTGGTACATTTGCCCCTAAGTAACCTTCAGGGAGTGTTGCAGCTGCATGGGTCTTGTCATGTATAATTTTGTTATTGTTTCTCTTGGGTTTTCTTTGATAAAAAAAAAAAAACAATTCCAAGGTAAAAAAAAAAACAAACAAAAAATTCTAACCTAAAAAATGTAGAAATATGTAAGCTGGAAAAAAAAACCTATGAAAACATTTTACTTTTTTTTGTTATGATATTACCAGGCATATACTTTTAATGTCTGTTTTAGTTAGTTGATTGTATAATTTTGAGCAAGCTTTTGACAATTGTAAATGACCTCCAGTAATAGTGGCCTCTGTCTTTCCCTGAAGTGACCATTACCTTTCAAGATGGGTCATGTCAGCTAGTCTTAGGAGCACCATTCTCAACAAGCTCTTCGGTCCATTTAGTAAACCAGTCACCTGTGCCCTTGTGTGGAGAGCATATTTTCCCAACTTTTACTGTCTGATAGTGTGAGAGTAGCAGTCAGACTGTTATCTGCACCACACTATTCTGGTGGTACCCTTAACAGATAGGCTGAGGAAAGGTTATCACTCCCTCTTATTACATTACTATTACCTGTACAGCCTGTTGTTAGCTAACCATAATTTTTCTCTCACTTTTATGACTAGACATGATGAGTTGAAGTGCTGAGGAATCTGAGAGACAAAGACATGGTGTTGAAATGTTCATGTGTGTGTGTGTAGGCTTTCATAGGTGTAAATATTTGTGCTGTTTCAGGGAAGCAGTTTGCAAGGGCAGGCAGGCAGACAGGCAGACAGACAGGAATGCTATTGTTCTGCCACGGATTCCAAATGAAGGGATTGCGAGACTGCTGGGGGGAATAGTGGTAAAGAATTCGCATTTGCCTTGTATTTACCAGGTTGGATTTGCCTCGTCCTGGTACTGATCAGGATTTGAGTTTATGTTGTCCTATCTTCACATACACACAGTTTTATCCAGCTGTGTGTGTGTGTGTGTGTGTGTGTGTGTGTGTGTGTGTGTGTGTGTGTGTGTGTGTGTGTGTGCTTGGTAGAGGAGAAGTTGGTGTTTTGCAGAGTTGTGTAGCAGCAAACTCAGCATCACTGCCTCCTTTGTGCTGAGTGTTAGGGTTACCTCTCTCTCTCTCTCTCTCTCTCTCTTCTCTCTCTCTCTCTCTCTCTCTCTCTCTCTCTCTCTCTCTCTCTCTCTCTCTTGACAGCTTTCCCACTCAGCTTCTCTTTTACAGCAGATTTGGTCTCAAAATAGCATAATACTGGCTTAATAACCCAATAAGGCGGCCAGACAGCACATTAACACATTTTTGGTGTGCAGTATTAGAAGCATCACTGGAAGAGTCACACAAGTGCATGGAGTGAAAGATAGTGGTGATAATGGTTAATGGTAGTGATGATAATGGTTAGTAGCCCATCGGTTATGTTAGGTTAGGTTAATGGTCCATCAGTTAGGTTAGATTAATGGCTTACCAGTTAGGTTAAGTTAGGTGGCGAGGTTGTTAGGTTAGGTTAATGGCCTGTAGGTGAGGTTATGTTAGGTTAGGTTAGATTAATAGTCCATTTTTCATGTTAGGTTAATGGTTTCACCAGTTAGTAAGTAAGGTACAGTTAGGTTAATGGTCCATCGATTAGCTTGGGTTAATGGTGCATTGGTCATCAGGGGAGGTGGATAAAATTGTGGGGCCAGTTATTGCCGGGTGATTGCTCTGACGTCACCTGCTGGCCGTTCATCACTCTTAACGCTCCTCACGAACTCTTTCACTGTGGTACGAAACAATTAAGAGCATGAGGAGGGATGCATGAAATCTTTATAAGCATCTACAGGAAATTATGGGATGGAGGGAATTGACTTTGCAATTTCTACGCAGTTTAAAGATTGGGCGTGGCTATACAACGAGTAAAGATGCCCCAGGGTGTGGTTAGAATTAGGGAAATACATATCAGATGGTGAAAAAGGTAGACAGCTGGATTTTTTTGACATGATTTGTACATTTACCTCAAATTTTTCAAGTGAAGGTGAGTTTTTGGGGATGTTATCAAGACTCATTGCCATTTTAATCATGAGAATATTCAAGTTTTCAGTAGTTATAGTTCAGTTTTTCAGCTTATTTTGTATTGAGGTGATTTTATTTATTTTTTTACTTTACAACCAAATTTTTCCACCTAATGAGTTAATGCAATGGTGATATTAAGACTCATCGTCATTTTAACCATCAGAATATTCAAGTTTTCAATAGTTATGGTTCAGATTTTCGGCTTATTTTGTATTGATATGATTTTTATTTATTTTATTTTATTTTTTTTACTTTACACCAAGTTTTCACCTAATGAGATAATGCAATGGTGATATTAAGACTCATTGCCATTTTAACCATCAGAATATTCAAGTTTTCAGTAGTTGTGGTTTGACTTTTCAACTTATTTTGTATTGAGATTATTATTATTTTTTTTTACTTTATACCAAAATTTTATCTTCTAATGAGATAAGGTAATGGTGAAATGCTAACATTTACCTCTCTCTTCTAAAATTGAGTATAGGCAAAATATAAAAACATTCAGGGTAGATAAAAGGAAGTAAGAGAGAGAGAGAGAGAGAGAGAGAGAGAGAGAGAGAGAGAGAGAGAGAGAGAGAGAGAGAGGAATGTAAGACCATTATCAACAAAGGGAGAAAGATATGTACTGAATTTACAGGGAAGGAAAAAAAAATGTTGAGAGAAAAGAGAAAAGGAGATAGAACTCAGAAATTTAGCGAGAGAGAGAGAGAGAGAGAGAGAGAGAGAGAGAGAGAGAGAGAGAGAGAGAGAGAGAGAGAGAGAGAGAGGAAAAAAATAAAACTTAATGAAAAATAATCAAGAAAGAAAGATAAAAGGAAGAAATAGTGTAATAAAAAAAAACCAGGTACTAAAGAGAGGATAAAAGATAAATACAAGGAAAAAAGAAGAGAGAAGAGAGAAAAAGAGAGAAAAGAGTAGGAAATGAAACTGACGAAAGCTCAGAGGTGTGCAGTTCGAAATCAGTAAACAAACTCTATTTATAGCAGAGAGAGAGAGAGAGAGAGAGAGAGAGAGAGAGAGACGAGGGGGGCGGGGTTGGGTAAACTTTTCCAATCCCCAAATCAACAACAGAGGTCAAAGGTGGTGGTGGTGGTGGTGTTTAGTGGTGGTGGTAGTGGTGGAAGAAGCAGGAAATAGTAAGAAATGGCTGATAAATAGGATTAAAAGAGGAAGACTGCTGATAATTGATAGTAGTAGAAATAGAATAGTAAGTAGAAGATTTTATACTACCACTACTACTACTACAACAACTACTACTACAACTACTACTACTACAGACATCAAATATAGTGTTGTAGATAGAATAAGTAGCAGTAGTAGTGATAGTGATGGGGGCTGATAGTGGTGGTGATAGAGGAAAATGTTACGAGATGGGAGGGATAATGGTGGTGGTGGTGGTGGTCAGGGAGGTCGCGGTGATGATGGCAGTGTGGTAGTCGTGGTGGTGGTGGTGGTGGGATTATGTTAGCAGATGTGTGTGAGAGAGAGAGAGAGAGAGAGAGAGAGAGAGAGAGAGAGAGAGAGAGAGAGAGAGAGAGAGAGAGAGTTTTTACAAGATACGTTATCTGTAATATTAATACGTGGGTGGGTGGGTGTAAGAGAGAGAGAGAGAGAGAGAGAGAGAGAGAGAGAGAGAGAGAGAGAGAGAGAGAGAGAGAGAGAGAGAGAGCGAGCATAAAGACAAAACAGATGGGTAGACAAAATGTAAAATAGACAAACAGATTTAGACAGAGAGAGAGAGAGAGAGAGAGAGAGAGAGAGAGAGAGAGAGAGAGAGAGAGAGACGAAAATAGAAAACAGACAGACAGACAAACACATCACACAGACACTGATAGACAAACACAGACAGCACTTCACCACAACACCTTATCGACACAAGTACTGCCTACCACCTTCTTGCTGCCCCCCTGCCCTCTTGCCCACCCCCTCCTTACCCCCTGGCCAGCCTTACGAAGCCTAAGTCCCACGAATAAGCCTCTGATAGAACTACCGTGGTGTTTGCGAGTCCTGTCTTACTTGCTGACGTGTGTTATCAAGAGGCACACGTGGCTGTTATAGTGCTGATGAAGGGGATGTCACTGGTGTTGCACTGATGTGTGTGTGTGTGTGTGTGTGTGTGTGTGTGTGTGTGTGTGTGTGTGTGTGTGTGTGTTCGTTCTGTCATCATTTGGTTTAGTTGAGGGAGTGTGTCTCGTGTTGTGTTTGTTTTTGTTTTTTGTTCGCTTGTCCTTCTCCGGTGCATTCTCTCTCTCTCTCTCTCTCTCTCTCTCTCTCTCTCTCTCTCTCTCTCTCTCTCTCTCTCTCTCTCTCTCTCTCTCTCTCTCAGAAGTAAAGGGTGTTTTAAGTGGTTGGTATACACTATTGGTCATCATCATCATTATTATGGCACTCGCATTTCGTCATGGGCCAGAGAGAGAGAGAGAGAGAGAGAGAGAGAGAGAGAGAGAGAGAGAGAGAGAGAGAGAGAGAGAGAGAGAGAGAGACTGGTCATCATCAATGTCTTTCTTCTTCTTCTTCTTCTTCTTCTTCTTCTTCTTCTTCTTCTTCTTCTTCTTCTTCTTCTTCTTCCTCATTCCTCATTCCTTACCTCCTCCTCATTCCTCATTCCTCCTCCTCATTCCTCCTCCTCCTCCTCCTCGTCGATTAAGAGTGTGTGCGTGTGCGCGTGCTTGTGTGTGTAGGAATAAACAGCTATATCGGCAGTGGTGGTTGTCGCCTGTCACTCATTGCTAACAAATCACGGGGCGTAGGAGGCAGCCAAGGCTTGACCAGTCGTAGGTATCAAGGCGCCGTGACAGAAGTGGCGGGGTGGGGAGAGGACGAAGCTTACCTGCCAGGTTAATTTGAACGTGCTCTAAGGCTCTTGTGGAACATATTAATAATACGAGTAGTGTTGCGATCCTGCCAACTCACTAACCGAGAGAGAGAGAGAGAGAGAGAGAGAGAGGTTACTGAAGTACATGATAAGGAAGATCTGAAAGAGAATGAAGGTGTGTGTGTGTGTGTGTGTGTGTGTGTGTGTGTTAGGTTAAGGTGACCTACTTCAGGACGTCACATCAAGGAATCTGAAGGAGG